>NC_060138.1:1162294497-1162597527 GCF_021461385.2 Schistocerca piceifrons | reverse complement strand
TATATAGCAGTTCATGACATCCAGTCTTACAAATTTCAAAACTCCGCCATCTCTCTCCCCACATCCACCACTGCTGGCGGCTCACCTCCAACTGCGCAACGCTACGCGCTGTTCGCATCCAGCTGCCCAACACTACAATGGCAGACAACAATGCAAACTAGCCACAGATTGCACACAACACAGCCAGTGATTTTCATACAGAGCGCTACGTGGCGTTACCAATAAAAAAACCTAACCAGCCTACTTACACCGTCAGCAGCTGAAGGTATTAATATACAATTCTAATTTTGCTCTGTCGATAGCTGATATAAGAAACAAACTGAAGATGGATAAAATTCACTTTGAGCACTACAAGAAAACTGTAATTTTTCGCCTTTATTCGTTACCTGAAACTATCCTCACACTGCTTACACGAGCTGCCATGTTACCAACAGATGAGAACTCCTGGTTATAGGCCGGAGGCGGCACATCCTGACGCCGAAAGAAAAAGAAAAGGCAAATAAAACAGTCAGTACAATGGTGAAAGACCGGCCGCTGTGGCCGAGCGGTTCTATTCGCTTCAATCCGGAACCACGCGACTGCTACGGCCGCAGGTTCGAATCCTGCCTCAGGCATGGATGTGTGTGATGTGCTTAGGTTAGTTACGTTTACGTAGTTCAATATCTAGGGGACTGATGACCTCAGAAGTTAAGTCCCACAGTGCTTAGAGCCATTTGATTAATGATGAAAATAGCGCGGAAAAATATTACAAATAAAAAAAAGATTAAAACATGCTGATGCAAAAAAATCATTTTGATAATATTCAGTAACAAAAAATTCGTAGCATGTGGCAAGGTTCGAACTCACGCCCTTCTACATAGGAGCAATGTGTTTTAACAACTATACAATACCACCATCCTGTATTAGTGTGTTATTTTTATGATTTTCCACAATCAGTCGCAAAGATGATTCACTGCCTTCGATAAGTTCGGCCTCACGTACGAAGCTTACCTAACGTAGGACGGTCTCTGTGATAACAACAGCTTTATATGTGACGCCGAATCACGTCTCATGCGAAAGGTTACAGCAATGTTTGGCTAGAGCTGTGTACGTATGTTGCGTATTTCGTTATCATAGTTTTGTGTGTGTGTGTGTGTGTGTGTGTGTGTGTGTGTGTGTGTGAAACAAACAAGTAATTTTAATCAGACTAAAGAGCAAATTACCACTTCGGGGAACAGTCATGCCGAATCAGAAGCATTCGGCGATGGCCAGCGACCCAGTGCACCAGTGAACGGGAGGTTGGTTGGGGGGGGGGGGGGGGGGAAGCCTGGGTGTTTGGTATCCTCGGCTAAGTGGGGTGAAACTGGGAGAGTGCGGACAGCACAGCTGCTGGCAGTAACTACGGTACTCTCTCGTGAAGTGGCAGCGGCTTAGCTCCTACAAGACTCCACCAGAACAAAATTCTCTGTATCAGAGTGTTCTTCGCCAAGATGTCACTGGAACAACCTCTTACCACTAAGTGTTCATCTGGACCTGCATTTCTTTTCCCATGGTTTATGCATTCTATGTTCTCGAGAGTGGTGTGTTGTGGCGTTACGAACTCTGTGTCCTGCACTACGTGTTTATGTAAAAGTTTCGTGACTTACTACAGTCCTCTTGCAACCTACCGTGTATTTTATATTATAGTTTGCTAGCGAGAGACGATATACAGAGTATGTTGCATGAGGAATATAGACGGAAACGTTTATTAAGATTTTATTATTTCCGCACACAATTTTCTTATGTTGCTGTTCTGGCGTGGCGCAAGCTTTCTTTAATTACTGGAAGAATTTTCCAAAATACATTATCTATACAGTATGGATTTCTCATAGTTTTACTAACATTGAGGAACTATGTGGTAGTATTCGTCAATATTACATTGTTTAAGTTTTCAAGATGTTCTTAAAATGCCGTTGGTTTTTAACTACGTTTTGTTAGCCAGAAGTGTAGTTCGGTTATAATTAAGCTTCGATAGTTGCATGGACAAACGAATGACAGTAGGAGAATGAACATTGTGAAAACATTTGTGAGGACATGCGGAAGAGAAATAACAAATAAACCATTGCTGGAATGACATTTTAATTTGCAAATGAGAGCGTAGCATTCGTTAATTGCGTTCCATGTTTACGGTCCAAGTCACAAACGTTGCTCAATGTGGCGACTATCGGCAGTCACTACAGCCTATAACTGAACTAGACGTTGCTCTACTAACGCCCGAAACACCTCAGGCTCGATGTTGGCTACATTCTCCCTTGCGATGCTCTTCATCAACCTTCAACGTGTGGAAGCGTTCCGTTGATAAACCCTTCCTTTAGGTAACCCCACAGACTAAAATCATACAGGTTCATATCTGGTTATCTCGGTGGCCATGTGCTTCATCGTGCTTCGAAACTGTTGACCGAAGCATCTTTCTCCCGTAGAGCAGCGATCACATTTTGTGGAAGCAGATCACAGTAACGTGCGCCGTTCACATGTCATTGGTCCTTGGGTTCCGAGTTTCTCAAAGAAAAATAGACCAATCGTGAACTGTGGCGTGATGCCATAACCACGCAGTGGCAAGTTCACTAAGCAGGAGAACTTCACGAACGTCTGACTACAGTGACGATCCCCAAATGCGACAATTGTGTGTTCACAGCCCCAGAGAGCAGAAAGTTTGCTTCATCACTCCTCAAAATGTTCCAAGGTGGCATGTCGTTAAATTCAAGCCTCAAAGGTAACGTAAAAGCAAACATTATTCAGATGTCTGCACCACGATTCAAAAGTTGGAGGGACGGGTTAGGGGGACATGTGTAACAGCATTCAGAAAATTCTAACATAGCGCTGGAAGGAGCAGTGGAGGAGGAAAAAGTTAAGGACAAACAAAGAATGGAGTGTGTGAAACATGCTATGGCTCAAATGGTTCAAATGGCACTGAGCACTATGGGACTTAACTGCTGAGGTCATCAGTCCCCTAGAACTTAGAACTACTTAAACCTAACTAACCTAAGGACATCACACACATGCTATGCAGGATGTCGAGTGTAGAAGAGGTTGTCATAAGATAGGAAATGATGGAAAATGGCATCAAACCAGAGAAAAGACGATACAAGTCTAACATAATGAATCAAGAATTACAGTAAAAAAATAAATGCCGTGTGATTAGGGCCTCCCGTCGGGTAGACCGTTCGCCGAGTGCAAGTCTTCCGATTTGACACCACTTCGGCGACTTGCTCGTCGATGGGGATGAAATGATGATGATTAGGACAACACAGCACCCAGTCCCTGAGCGGAGAAAATCTCCAACCCACCTGGGAATCGAGCCCGGGCCCTTAGGATAGACATTCAGTCGCGCTGACCACTAAGCTACCGGGGCGGGCAGAATTACATTTAGAAGTGTATATGTCTCCAGTCACTTTAACTCAAGGCGCGCAAATTTCATTCATAGAGTCCCTGCATATGACAGGGTTTAGACACTGCCAGCAAACTTTACTCAGAGTTTCAAATCTTTTCGAAACTTTTTCTCTCTAACACCCACAACCAATGAGACTAAAAAATTATCACTTATAAATCATAGAGCGCAGCAATCAGTCGTCCTTTTTTAGATGTTATTACGCAAATCCAGATTTCGGCTAGTAGATAGCCATTCTCAACGCACTATTTTCAATTCTCAGTACATGAAGTCCCTGTTGTTCGGGCGTCACAGTTCTTTGCATACTCAAAGACGACTCAAAGACGACTGACTGCTGCACTCTATAATTTATGAGTCACATAACAGTCGTTGAGTGCACCCACTTTCCGAATGGAAGGTAACCTGATGAAATTATCACTTGCTGAATTTTTTTTATATATGTAGCAAAACTGCAACATCAGCCATGACTTTTTAATATACACTGCCGGAAAAGAAATTTGTACACCCTTTTAGGGGTTTCTAATTCACTCAATATTTATTGTTGCAACAGTGCATATGGAGTACATAAAGGATTGCTTTTACAGATCAACAGCATTAGTGGTTCTGAGGTACCAATTATCCACCCATGCTGAAACATCCGTAATGGAACGCGGTGTAGCCTCCACGGATAGCAATACAGGTACAGACTCCGGCATCCAGTCAACCCTAAGGATGGTGAATACTATCCTGGGAAAAGTTATGCCACGCCTGCTTGACCTATTCACGTTGTTCTGTGAGAGTTGTTGGCTGACGAGTCATTCTCATCCCATCATATCTCACACCTGCTAGACTAGAGACGAGTCCGGAGATCGTGCTGGCGAGGGAAGTTTCTGCAAGTCTTGCACAGAACTTTGAGTTCCACGGGCGGTGTGTTGGTGAGCATTATCCTGTTGGAACTACACAACACCATCCCGTTGCAAGAACGGCAAAGGAACGTATCTAACAACATTCTGCACGTAACGAGCATCTCAGCATCTCCTCCAGAAACACCAAAGGTGAACGAGAGTTGTAGCTTATTGAAGTGTGTCTTGGACGAATACACTCTACGAGACAACGTTCATTGGACCGACGTCGTACGCGCAAACCACCATCATTTGCGTGCAGAATCTGCCTCCCTCACTGAAGACCACGGCGCGCCATTCCATCTCCCAAGTGATTCTCTGACAGTAGCGGCGTAATCCCATTGCTCGTAACGGGTTCGCAACAGATCATGTTGGCACATCTGGGCTCACGACCTCTCTCATCCGTGCTGTGGTAGCTGAATCCACCTGCTACTGCTGCCTTAACAATACGACGATCCTGGCAGGCGTGCGTGCTGCGTGGGCGTCCAGAACCTCGTGTATGGGTGTGAGAATGTTCAGGCGACTACTGATGCCAGAATCGTTGCACAGCTGACGCAGAACGTTCATCTTAAGTGGCAGTTATCCAAAACGACCACCCGCGACCCTGAAGGCCAAAATTTCACCTCTATCAAACTCGCTCATTTGGCAGTAGGAAACACCGGTGTGTCTCGGTGGCATCGTTGCCTGCTTGCATCATACGTCTCCATCACACTGAGCCTTCTGGCTCTGAGCATTCCTTTTTAAAGGCTAGACACTGATGAAGCTCTGGTAGCTACGCCATTACGCTATCTGTTGGCGGACGTCGTTAAAACCATCAATAGTACATCTACCATCGCCCTGGTGGCTTATGCCACCATCGGTCAAAGTCGACATCGTCTTTTCAGGCGTAATAATTTTTTTCGGCAGAGTACTATTTCTCTACTACGTACACTATTCGGAAGGCATTTTGCAGTCAGTATCCACATATAACAGTGAATGTACCTGCAAAGTCATATCATTTTACGACACAAAAAAATGGCTCTGAGCACTATGGGACTTAACATCTATGGTCATCAGTCCCCTAGAACTTAGAACTACTTAAACCTAACTAACCTAAGGACATCACACATTTTACGACACATACTTTAGACTATATGAGGTAACAAAAATGCGTAAAACCAGTTTCTCAGAAAAATGCAGCATAGATTACCCAGACTACAACCTTCCAGTGTTTGTTAATGAGACCACTTAGCGACCTCCAACAAATTTGAAACGTTTGTCGCCTTTTGTAAAGCGAAGTACTTTGTAATCAAATTGCGGGAAATACAGACAACACAGGAACACACCAGGAATACAATACTTACAAACTGATCGACACATATACGATGCAATCAGAACACCAGAATTATGTGACGAACTAAACGTACTGACAGAAAAAAATCTCAGATGAATGCCATAAAGAGTACAGGCGCGAGAGACCGTACAGACGACAAACCTAGATGCAGCACCTACACAGACGCCATAGTGTGGAGGATGAAAACCGAGACAGAAAGAAGACCGAAAGAAATGCACTAGTCTAAACATAGAGTACAGATATCACAATATATGACACATAACTGAAGCTCAACATGAATAGATGTAAACAGTGTCGGCGCACCTTCGCAATTACCACAGGCAAACACGGCACTTTAAACCTGTCAATAGTCTAATTATTTTAGTAACAGTTTTCTTAATTAGCATAGTAATTATAGTTTAGCATATATATTCTTAGTTTAAAGGTAAGCAGAGGATTGGAGACTGAGGATCAATGGCTTGACGACAAATTCCAAGGCTTTCATCCTCAGTTCCCCAGGGTGGAGGGACTATAAACTTCTTCCTTTCCTATCTTCTTTCCTCTTCTTCATTCTCAACTATAAATTTGTATTTCTTTTTCAAAATTTAAATTTCCTGTAAATTTTTGTTAAACTGTTTGGGAAACCTGCCATAAAGAAAAGAAAAGAAAGACAAATACCAAAAAAAGATAACCAAATGAAAGAAAACAAGATAAGAGAGACAAAAACAAAACACGATCAACTATGACCCGCCTCCACGTGGCGGGACTCGGGCAACGGTGCGACCGGATGCGGGGACTGGTGTGGAGGTTCAGCCACATCAGCGCCCATATACCAATCGCAGCGGCCAAGTGGTCAATAAAGCCCCACCTTAAGCAATCAGGTGGTGGCGGCAAGTGAAAAACAAATCAAATTGTGAAGTGCTTCGTCACAGAATTACTGGACGACATATGTCTCCTGTTTTATAGTTGAATGGAAAGATTTTCTTGAGCAGTGATAGTTGTTTGTGATTGTGAGTAGTCTCACATCTCATTACGATTTCGCAATACACTCTCCGTCGTCTGTGAATGACTGATATTGGTCGTGTAATAGGTTAATTAATACAGCTGCGTGCAACCATGATTTCTCAATAATCTTTACAAGCTGTAGAACATCGGTTCCTCAACATGATAAATCGGTAACCTAGAAACAATTTTTAACTATTTCTCTAACAGTTTGCATCAATATTATTGCGTGGGTTGTTCGCGTTTTGTGCTCATACTTCTATCTACCTAGGGACATTATACTGAACTGTTCTCTTCATTCATCTGCAGTGCCTGCGACGAATAGCAGTCTTGCTTGTTCTGCTTGTAAGGTCACAGTCCCCTTAGATATAACGAGTGCAGTATTATCGCTGAAGCCAACAGTTCTTTACAGCGGGCTTGTAAAACAAAGGGGCTAAATCCGCCAATTTGGTGTGAGTCACTGGTCAGTTAGGTTGAAAAGACAGTCTTGCGTTTACAGAATAAACGTGTAGCAAATGGCCTAGTAGATAGTGTCGGAAGGTCCATGCGGCTTTTCGCGGATGATGCTGTAGTATACAGAGAAGTTGCAGCATTAGAAAATTGCAGCGAAATGCAGCATGATCTGCAGCGGATAGGCATTTGGTGCAGGGAGTGGCCACTTAACCTTTAACATAGACAAATGTAATGTATTGCGAATACATAGGAAGAAGGATCGTTTATTGTATGATTATTTGATAGCGTAACAAACACTGGTAGCAGTTACTTCTGTAAAATATCTGGGAGTATGTGTACGGAACGCTTTGAAGTGGAACGATCATATAAAATTAATTGTTGGTAAGGCGGGTGCCAGGTTGAGATTCATTGGGAGAGTCCTTAGAAAATATAGTCCATCAAGAAAGGAGGTGGCTTACAAAACACTCGTTCGACCTATATTTGAGTATTGCTCATCAGTGTGGGATCGGTACCAGCTCGGGTTGAGAAAGGAGATAGAGAAGATCCAAAGAAGAGCGGTGCGTTTCGTCACAGGGTTATTTGGTAAGCGTGATAGCGTTACGGAGATGTTTAGCAAACTCAAGTGGCAGACTCTGCAAGAGAGGCGCTCTGCATCGCGGTGTAGCTTGCTGTCCAGGTTTCGAGAGGGTGCGTTTCTGGATGAGGTATCGTATATATTGCTTCCCTCTACTTATACCTCCCGAGAAGATCACGAATGTAAAATTAGAGAGATTCGGAGGCTTTCCGGACCATACGCGACTGGAACAGGAAAGGGAGGTAATGACAGTGGCAGGTAAAGAACCCTCCGTCACACACCATTTGCTGCTTTGCCTGGTATAAATGCAGATGTAGATGTAGATGTAACAAAGAAATGTCTGTACGATGAAGAGTGACTGATATTAATAAACTGTGTTCGAATTTAATTCAGGCTGGATTGTCCTGTTACCAGTGAAAGAAACCAGTAGGAGTAAATTTACGTATTGGGGTGAATGTTGATAGCGAAACTGTTGTTGTTGTGGTCTTCAGTCCAGAGACTGGTTTGATGCAGCTCTCCATGCTACTCTATCCTGTGCAAGCTTCTTCATCTCCCAGTACCTACTGCATCCTACGTCCATCTGAATCTCCTTAGTGTATTCATCCCATGGTCTCCCTCTACGGTTTTTAACCTCCACACTGCCCATAAATACTAAATTAGTGATCCCGAGATGCCTCAGCACACGTCCTACTAACCGATCCCTTCCTCTAGTTAAGTTGTGCCTCAAATTTCTCTTCTCCCCAATTCTATTCAATACCTCATCATTAGTTATGTGATTTACCCATCTAATCTTCAGCATTCTTCTGTAGCACCAAATTTCGAAAGCTTCTATTCTCTTCTTCTCCAAACTATTTATCGTCCATGTTTCACTTCCATACATGGCTCCACTCCATACAAACACTTTCAGAAACGACTTCCTGACACTTAAATCTATACTCGATGTTAAAAAATTTCTCTTCTTCAGAAACGCTTTCCCTGCCATTGCCAGTCTACATTTTATATCCTCTCTACTTCGACCATCATCAGTTATTTTGCTCCCCAAATAGCAAAACTCCTTTATCAGTAAGCACTTCCGGGCTAAGTTGCCGTGGTCGATCTGTAGAAATTCTTCTCCCTGACGTTTCGTTCTCAACTACGGAGAACATCTTCCGAGGTGAGTCGACGACTCACCTCGGAAGATGTTCTCCGTAGTTGAGAACGAAACGTCAGGGAGAAGAATTTCTACAGATCGACCATGGCAACTTAGCCCGGAAGTGTTTACTGATAAAGACGCCGGAAGATGTTCTCCGTAGTTGAGAACGAAACGTCAGGGAGAAGAATTTCTACAGATCGACCATGGCAACTTAGCCCGGAAGTGTTTACTGATAAAGACGCCGGCCGTGAAAGCCTACATGGGATGAAAACTCCTTTACTGTTCTAAGTGTCTCATTTCCTAATCTAATTCCCTCAGCATCACCCGACTTAATTCGACTACATTCCATTATACTCGTTTTGCTTTTATTGATGTTCATCTTATATCCTCCTTTAAAGACACTGTCCATTCCGTTGAACTGCTCTTCCAAATGATTCAAATGGCTCTGAGCACTATGGGACTTAACATCTATGGTCATCAGTCCCCTAGAACTTAGAACTACTTAAACCTAACTATCCTAAGGACATTACACAACACCTAGTCGTCACGAGGCAGAGAAAATCCCTGACCCCGCCGGGAATCGAACCCGGGAACCCGGGTGCGGGAAGCGAGAACGCTACCGCACGACCACGAGCTGCGGACGAACTGCTCTTCCAGGTCCTTTGCTGCCTCTGATAGAATTACAATGTCATCGGCGAACCTCAAAGTTTTTATTTTTTCTCCATGGATTTTAATTCCTACTCCGAATTTTTCTTTTATTTCCTTTACTGCTTGCTCTATATACAGATTGAACAACATCAGGGATAGGCTACAACCCTGTCTCACTCCCTTCCCAACCACTGCTTCCTTTTCATGCACCTCGACTCATAACTTCCAGCTTGTTTCTGTACAAATTGTAAACAGCCTTTCGCTCCCTGTATTTAAGCCTGCCACCTTCAGAATTTGAAAGAGAGCGAAACTAGAAAAGGATAAAATTGACTATAGTTACCGACGCTTACACCTTACACGCTGCAGGCTACGCTTCTAACTATGAACGATGAGCATTTGCGAAAGTCAACGATCACTGCAGGTAACTATCCCCTGGTTCTCAGTGGAAGAGGGAGGTGTAACGACCCCGCAGAGTGGCAAATACATAGAGTGTTTGAACAGACAAATGTCAAATATTTCATAAATAAACATTCAAGATCAATTTGCACTGCGGTCGGTGCTCAGCAAACAGTGCGTTTGCTCCTGCAGCATCGCACTTGCAAAACAAATCAAGGGATGGATCGCTTTGGCGCACTGCAGGGCGGAATAAATAAGGGAACTCATTGGAAACCGCCCAGACGTGAAAGCGAGGCGAATATTTGCGTTACCCTGCGGCGCGTGGCGAGAGAGAAATTTGATTAGTCTTACGCCCTACTTCATTTTGCATTCCACAGAGTAGTAAAATACCCCGATATTAAATAAACGTGGTCTTCAGAGCTAGATTTTCTCTGATGTCTGCACTTTGATTACGCTGAAAAACACATTTTAAGTAAATTATTATAATGAAATTTAACCCACTGTAGACATTATGGTCGCCTCGTCCTACTGTTTTCGCCGAGTGTGAGATTATTTATCCCATCTGAGCACATCCATCAAATTCTCGTTCACTGATTTCCATAGATCAAGGAAAATTGACGTAACGAAAGTAACTTACGAATTAGAACTATGTCATGCATGATTTGGAAATCACGCCCGAATACAAATTCCAGGTTAAGAAAGTTCGAATACCGAACTTGATTGAAACATACAAAATGGCGACGTCAATTTCGTAAATAACTCTGACTAGAAGTAATGTCAAATGGTTCAAATGGCTCTGAGCACTATGGGACTTAACTTCTGAGTTAATCAGTCCCCTAGAACGTAGAACTAATTAAACCTAACTAACCTAAGGACATCACACACATCTATGCCAGAGGCAGGATTTGAACCTGCGGCCGTAGCGGTCGCGCGGTTCCGGACTGTAGTGCCTAGAACCACTCGGCCACCCCGGCCGACGAAGTAATGTCCTTACCAATTTTTCAATTTTGATGTCTATGAGCTTTATACGAGGAGCAGGTTCGTTTTATTCAGGATTTCAATACACCTTATTATCAGCCACTATTTTGGCTATGACACCCTATTTTGTAACGTAATCTTCGTTCAGTGTGACCGTCCTACGTCACCTTATTGGGAGGAACTCTCTGCCCGTAGGGTACCACTCTAATGATCGACTTCGGAGCCAACATCTTGGTGCATCAGTAACCTCCCCATTATCCACGTATTGCACCCTCCATTGAGCCAGACAGACAGAAGTCGAAAGTAGCGAGGTCCGGGATGTAGAGGGGATGAGGAAGAACAGTCCAATGAAATTCCGAGAGATCCTCTCGAGTGCGCAGACTTGTGTGATGCCTTGCGCCCATTTGAGCAGCGAGATCCGTGATCCGTCCATGGCTTCGAATGAGAGTGTCCACACGTTTCAACACTGCAGGAGTGACCGCTGATACGGCCGGCCGGCAGGAGATCGGACAGGCTCGTGTGACATTGTTATGATTGTTATGATGATGACAGTCGTCTGGCCCAACAACTCACCGCGCTTTTGTTGGCTGCCAAGTCTTCGTAGACAGTTTGCAAGCGTCTAGAGTATCTGTAATTCTCTGGTTTTCTGCCAAAAAATTTCAATGACAGGTGTCTGCTTGAAATGCACCTCAGTTACAGATGCCATTTTGGAGGCTATGTGTAGCGCCACCACCTGTCGGAACT
The DNA here is from genome assembly GCF_021461385.2 of Schistocerca piceifrons. Lineage (NCBI taxonomy): Eukaryota > Metazoa > Arthropoda > Insecta > Orthoptera > Acrididae > Schistocerca > Schistocerca piceifrons. The sequence goes on along the minus strand of NC_060138.1, from coordinate 1,162,586,001 downwards.
TCATGAAACCATAGTGGCTGAAGCAGGAATATTTCACAATTTCCTGCAACCAATTTTGCATTTTTCAATCGAAACTCTCTGGAGGAAAGGTGGAAGGGATGCAGCTGGAGTTCAGAGAGATGGGACCAGATGCAGATTGCGATCGTCATCCCTGATGTGAGCTGCCTTGTGGGAAACGGATTTCCGTGTTTGGAAGGAGGAGACTAGGCTGGATGCTTAGCGAAGTTCCGAACGTGTGTAGCATGACTGACAAGCTGTTATTGGCTCCTGATCCGCAATGGGGCGATCCCAGTGTCCAAAAGTAAGGTGTTCACAGGCCTAGTTCGACTTGCTCCTGTCTCAAGTTAAATCCTACAATGATGTATCGGATCAAATATCCGCAATGCTGAGGACGATGCCAACAATGAATATTCCAGTCTCTCATAATCGACATGGGACGGTATCTTGGGTTTGTAAAGCTGCAGGAAGGTAGTGCAATCTGGACCCCAACTGATGTTACTCGGGCAACCAAGTGTACTGAGGTGCAGCCAGCACTTTCGCTTCAGCTGGCGAAGATGGGGAATCCATATTAACCAAACACAGAAGATCAGTCGTAAAAAGCGATTAGTCTCCACCACAATGAGCGGATGGTAGCCGAAGTGAAGTCGCGGTTGTGAGTGAACACACAGAAGTGATGACGCGAGCCTTGGCTGGGGACCCACGCCTACGCCCTTTGTACGGCGCCTGCAGGCGACGTTCAGCGATACCCCATTAGAGTAAGAACAGTAGAGGCATACAAGGGGTGCTACTGAAGACTCCACACCTGCTTCTAGGCCATTGATTGCTATTAGAAAGAGAGAAACAGTACAGAGCCCTGCAGGACCCCATTCTCTTGGGTATGGGTGGGGGTTGGGGGGGTGGGGTACTGTGGGAAGCACCAACTCGAATCCAGACAGTACAGTGTGACAAGAAGTTCTGGATGACGATTCGGACACCCTATTCATTTTAGATAGCAAGGATGTGGAGAGGCCATGTGGTATAGGTCTTCTGCATGTCTACTGTAGTAACGTCTTACTGTCACAGATGCTGTCAACGTTTGCGCTGGTGGCGTCACGGCTCCAGCCGTAGCGTAAACATTGCGATGAACATCTGTGGCTGTTGTGTGCATCGAGAGCTCACCCCCATGCACTGCTAAGATTATATCCGCCGTCACGGTTGATGATTTTCTCACAAATTTCTGCAACCTCATTAATTATGGAGTCCCAGTATGTGGGAGCCTGTGACAAAACTTTTGTTTCGTCGAACATTATTTGATGTTTGTTTGTGAGTCTGTGTTCAGCAACTGCAGATTTATCCAGTTCTCGATTTTTAATATGCCGTTGACGTTCGGCACAGCACTCGCAAATGGTGAGGCTGGACTGACCGATGTAATTGCTTCCGCACGTAGCAGCTGCTCTTTCTTCTTAGGAGGTTGGAAAGTAGATCTTGTACCTCGTCTTCTCAGCACTCTGCCTATTTTGCTTTATTTAACACCGCAGAAGGGTAGGAATGCAATCGGCCGCTCGTCAAGTGAGCGTTCAACATGTTTCCGTTTCCTTTCCTTGGATAACGCTGACCTGATATCACGCGACCTGTAGCCGTTCTTTCGGGGCACATACTTCAAATGATTGATTTCAGAATCCAAGCAGTCTTCGTCAGCAATGGTTTTTGCTGAGTAGGCTACCAGCGTATTTAAAGCTGCCCGCTTCTGTACTGGATGGTGAAAACTCTGGGCGCTAATACGTCGGCTTGCGATACACTGAGTAATGAAACTTCCTGGCAGATTAAAACTGTGTGCCCGACCGAGACTCGAACTCGGGACCTTTGCCTTTCGCGGGCAAGTGCTCTACCAACTGAGCTACCGAAGCACGACTCACGCCCGGCACTCACAGCTTTACCTCTGCCAGTACCTCGTCTCCTACCTTCCAAACTTTACAGAAGCTCTCCTGCGAACCTTGCAGAACTAGGTTCGCAGGAGAGCTTCTGTAAAGTTTGGAAGGTAGGAGACGAGGTACTGGCAGAGGTAAAGCTGTGAGTGCCGGGCGTGAGTCGTGCTTCGGTAGCTCAGTTGGTAGAGCACTTGCCCGCGAAAGGCAAAGGTCCCGAGTTCGAGTCTCGGTCGGGCACACAGTTTTAATCTGCCAGGAAGTTTCATATCAGCGCACACTCCGCTGCAGAGTGAAAATCTCATTCTAGAAACATCCCCCAGGCTGTGGCTAAGCCATGTCTCCGCAATATCCTTTCTTTCAGGAGTGCTAGTTCTGCAAGGTTCGCAGGAGAGCTTCTGTAAAGTTTGGAAGGTAGGAGACGAGGTACTGGTAGAGGTAAAGCTGTGAGTGCCGGGCGTGAGTCGTGCTTCGGTAGCTCAGTTGGTAGAGCACTTGCCCGCGAAAAGCAAAGGTCCCGAGTTCGAGTCTTGGTCGGGCACACAGTTTTAATCTGCCAGGAAGTTTCATATCAGCGCACACTCCGCTGCAGAGTGAAAATCTCATTCTGGACACTGAGTAATGTTTGCATCTGGTGAGGTTCAACTGCCGTAAAGTATTTTTTGAAACGTACTTTAATTATTCCAGGTATTCGTAAAATTCCACTGGATAATTTCGATATTGTTCAGATTCAAAGGAATGTGGGATGCTTTAAAGTTATCTGTTGAATTCCATGTCCTGCATGGTGATTAATAACGAAAACCAGAATGTGACTTATGGGGACAAATTAACAGCTGATGGTTAAAACGCATTTTATGATATGTAAGGTACGGTGAGTGACCGAGACGTGCACCCGACTTCCGCTGTACCAGAACATCTAAAAACGGTAGGCTTCCCTCTTTCTCTGTCTCGACGGTGAACTTGATGTTTGGATGCATGTTGATCATATGTTGCAGGAAGTGCTCTGCAGCTTCTACGCCGTGTGGCCAAACTATAAGCGTGTCGTCACCATAACGATAAAATGAAGATGGACCAAGAGGAGCCGAATTTAATGCAAGTTCCTCAAAATGTTCCATAAAAAAGTTGGTCATTTTTGAGACAACGGAGAACCCATAGTCATTCCGTCCGTCATTCCATAAAATTTACCGCCGTCAAGAAGTAGGTGGTGGTCATAACATGTAGTTTCAGAACGAAAATACTCTGTTAACAGTTTCAATGTGTGCTCCACAAGAATTGTAAGTGATGACACCACATCCAGGCTGACTAAAATATCGTTTGGGCAAACTCCAATCTATTTAATTTTCTCAATGGCCATCCTAGAGTTTCACAGCGCCCAGCTATCGGCGTCATCGACTTAGTTAAATATTTGTCCTGGCTATAGGTAGAAAAACCGATGGCGCTAACAACTGGCCTCAATGAATACCTTCCTTGTGGACTTCAGGTAATCCGTAGGGCCTAGGAGGTCTTGGAGTTCGTGCTCTAAGATTTTTGATGACAGCCTGTGGTGGATCAGAACTCTTCAGGAGTTCAGAGTTTTTCCACTGTGTCACAGAGTTGGGTCTCGTTTTAGGTGTTCGTCCGTGCTATCGTCTAAAGATAACGTTGTGATATTCAGCGACATTTTCCGTGTCAGCAGAAATTATCACAACATATGCGTCTTTTCGCAATGCACGGACGCCCTGTCTGCTCTGCGGATGTTAGGTTTTGGCGGCTTGGCTGAGGCTAAGATGCGACGTGATACGTCATACGTCGTCGGTGTCGTCTTGTGAGAGATGCCGCACCGTCTGTTGCCACCCCAATAATGAACTCCAGGATAGGTACAGTGCGTGGCGTAGGAACGAAATTCAATCCTTCATTAAGGGCCGAGATGGCTTGTTCGAACAGATTCTTCTCCGGCGGGTTGATGACAGTGTTTGCCATTCCATAAGATGACAACGATCATTGCGTGATTTCTTTCTTTGTTTCGCCGTTGTATTGGGACCACAGCAGCAGTTTTGACAGTCAGTTGCCTCCGACGGTGACGATGGTGGAAATCGTCGAAAGCTCGAGGTTTTATTCTGAATTGACGTGGCAAGAGTCTGAGAATATTTATACATCAACAAAGGTGTCACAAAAGACCGTCCACTTTCCCCAATCTGTTTAATGTTTACATCGAAGATATCATTCGTAAATGGCTGATTTTATAAAATGACACATTAAGAAATGATATTTTTAATTTTATACGACACCGTTCCCTGATCATCAAATTATAATAGGAAAATCTGAATAAGTGGTTCAAATTTGAGTATACAAAATGAGTCAAATTGCCGCTAAATATGGGATGAGAATATCGCCAGATAAAACAAAAGTGATGGTATTTCAAGGATTGGAACCCATAAGGACCAAAATTATTATAGATGGACAAACAATTAAACAAAGAGTTTAAATATTTAGGGTGCAATTTTAAATTTTACAAGTCAGATGATGTAGAAATAAAATTAGCCAGATTCAGGCATTTCTGAGGAACTGTGCAACACACTCGTGTATTAAAACGTAACGTAAGAAAATAAATTTTAATTAAACTGTACAAAAGAATAGCGTTACCATTAATGTTGTATGGTAGCGAATGTTGGACCCTAGCGTCAGATCAATTGCGACGAATCGGGTCATCTGAGATGAAGTTCTTTGTAGCGGGATATTCATGGTTGGACCACAAAAGAAATACCGATATTAGACAAGAATTAAATGTTGAATCTATTACAAGTATGACTGAAAAATACTGACTGAACTGCGAAGTCCATGGCCAACGTATGTCTTATGATGGAGTGAGTAAAGCAGCTATACAAAATAACCTAACAGGCAAGAGGAACGTCGGATCCCCTTAAAGAGATGGCGTGAATAATTCTGAGGCTTAACAGGCCAAAGGCCTAACCCTTGATGATAATGTAGGAAGGAACATGAAAATGTACAATGAATCATTTACTGTGAGACTCTCTCCTACATTTGTGCATTATTTTTCAATTGCAGTCCAACTGTCGCATAAGAATGCCCTAGAAATCTGGATATTGTTTGCTTCTACCAACTAGCCAAATAGAAGCCCACAGTGAGACCCGTTTCAGACTGTTAGGTGTGAATAACGCTGTGTCACACATGTATGCGGCATATCTGTGTCCATCACAGCGGTCAACTAACACGCGCACCGGCCGCGGTGGCCAAGCGGTTAAAGGCGCTACAGTCTGGAACCGCGCGACCACTACGGTCGCAGGTTCGAATCCTGCCTCGGGCATGGATGTGGGTGATGTCCTTAGGTTAGTTAGCTTTAAGTAGTTCTAAGTTCTAGGGGACTGATGACCTTAGAAGTTAAGTCCCATAGTGCTCAGAGCCATTTCATTTTCAACTAGCACGCGACACATTCACTCCCCTTACAAACCAACCAGGCCTGGTAAGTAGAAAGTCTGACGGCCGTTCTTTGCTATACGGAATCGCTACTCTCATTATTTACATACCCGCCCATGATGTGTTACGTAGTTACACTCACATCCGTCCGTATTTCTAGGTGCTTCACCTATTTTTGTTTAGCAGTGCAGATGTAGGTGCAGAACAGAGTAAGGCAGTTGAGTGGAATATGGACTCAAAAATAAACACTGTGGGAGACATTCTCAGCAGCCGTCTGAGGTTGTTTACAGATGACGTTGTCGTTTATCGACAAGTAAAGTCATCAGAAGATCAAAACAAATAGCAAAAATGGCTCTGAGCACTATAGAACTTAACATCTGAGGTCATCAGTCCCCTAGAACACAGAACTACTTAAACCTAACTAACCTAAGGAAATCAGACACATCCATGCCCGAGGCAGGATTCGAACCTGCGACCGTAGCGGTCGCGCGGTTCGGACTGAAGTGCCTAGAACCGCTCGGCTACTCCGGCCGGCCAAAACAAACTCCAGAACGATTTACAAAAGATATCTGTATGGTGCAAAAATTGGCAATTATCACTGAACAACGAAAAGAGTGAGGTCATCCAAAAAGGAAACTTCGGTTACCCGATAAATCAGTCAATTATAAGGCCATAAATTCAACTAAGTACCTAGAAATTACAAATTACAAACAACTTAAATTGGAAGAAACACACAGAAAATAATTGAGGGGATGGTAAACAAAGATTATGTTTTACTAGAAGAACACCTAGAGAATGTCACAGGTCTACTGAAGAACTTTTACACGACGCTTGTCTTTCCTCTTTTGCAGTACTCCTGCCCGGTCCTGGATCCTTACCCAACGAAATTAACGAATTACAATGAGAAAGTTCAAAGAAGAACATCACTTTTGCATTATCACTAAATAAGAGAGCGTGTCAGTGACATGATAGAGGATTTGCGGTGGACATCATTGAAACAAAGGCGTTTCTCGTTGCGGCGGAATCTTCTCACGAAATGTTACTTTACAACTTTCTCCTCTAAATGCAAAAATATTTTTTTGGTGGCGACCTATCTATGGAGAAACGATCATAATAATGAAATAAGGGAAATCAGATGTCGTGCAGAAAGATATAGTTGTTCGTTCTTTCAGCGCGCTATACGAGATTGGAATAATAGAGAACTGTGAAGGTGGTTCGATGAACCCTCTGCCAGGCACTTAAATGTGATTTGCAGAGTATCCATGATGATGTAGATGTAGATAGGAAACGTCCCTGAGGGGACAGGCATGAAGGGAAAAAATTTCGAAACCATTTTGTCGTAGTGTTTGAATTTCAAGTCATGGTAGAGTGTAATTTAAACGAAGGCTGCTTTCACCGTTTACGTTTCAGAAACATACACGAATTTGTGCACGACTGTCTTAGACTAGAGTCTTGTCGGCAGTTTCTCTGAAAAATAAAACGTCTAAGCTTAGAGAGAACTTGGAAATCAGATTAAACGATGCGAACAGGGCGTCCTGCAGATGACAGAACGCAGATAATTCGCCTGAACAGAAAACGACAGATTTCTTGTGACTACTGCTTACGTAAGAACAGTTGGACCGAGATGCGTAGCGACAGGATTATCGAAACGCGGCACAGAAGACTGAGGAGCAGATTTACTGGTGAAGATTTGCGGTCACACAGTTTTCAAATGAACGTTTGTCAACGAAGGAATCGATGACAGGTGGAGTGTTCATTTTATGGCTACAAATGTGAACAATGTTTAAACATACATTTGATGTGGTAAATTAACGTGCCGTGTTCGTTGATCGACAATCATTTGTCACGTTGTCGTTGCAATATGACCGCAGCGGCTATACCACGCAATCACTTACATCAATGGAGGAAAAAAATTTGTTTTTTACAATATTGATTTGGATCATAAACACACAATTTACAACAAGCATCCAACAAAAATATTAAAAGGTAACTGACAAAGGAAGTTTTCACACATTTTTCAGGCTCCCCATTTGTAGCATACATCCTCTTTTCATGATTTAACGTCCTTACAGAAGCAGGTTACGCATAATAGAACTTGCAAGTGATGTTTAACATGTGTCTTACTTCGCTGGGCCCTTCTGCGCTTAGCAGACAGGAAATTCTTGTACTATTTGGATATAACTTGCACTATGGTGAAGAAAGTGAGCTTATGGCAGTACAAAGTGGATAATTCAGGTGGCTTCTTTTATCTCTCACACTGTATTTCATCAAACAAAACAGTAATGCGTTTCGCCTCCCACTACGCAGCAATGACGAAAAAATAGTTTTTTTAGTGTACAGTACAGGGGTGTGGCGTCGGATTACGGCTGACGTCGGTACCTCCTTTGAAATATTGACTTCATTTTTAGTGTGTTGCTCTGCTGTTAGGATTGGCGAATGACACTTTTTGATGATTTTTTTCGAAACATTGCCGATAAGAGCGCGGAGGATCAGAGGTTCTCCGCAAATATTGAAATGCATCCAACGGCTACACACGCGATTAAGCTGTCCTTGTTAGCTACAGTGTCAATATAGATTAGTAAATCTTCATATAGTACGTCTGAGGAACTGCGAAGTCAAGAAAAATGTTTGTCTGCCGTATGTTTTGGAGCTCATATTGCAGACAACAATCATTCAGAGAGATACGAGAAAAAATTCTGAATCATAGCCCACCTGCTAATGATACAACCACTAACCTAACGGATTTGGCCTTTTAGAAAGGATCATAGGCTCGTAACTGGAAAGCATCGCTCGTGTGAAACAGCTTGCCCTTTTCTCAAATGATATACTGCGGAATGTGTTAGAAGGACAAGAGGCAGACTCCACATTTCTAGACTTCCGAAAAGCATTTGACACCATTCCCCAACGTAGACTTTTAACGAAGATACGAGCATAAAGAATAGGTTCCCAGATATGTGAGTGGCTCGAAGACTTCCGAAGTAATAGAACCCAGTATGCTTTCCTCGACGGCGAGTGTTCATCAGAGACAAGGGTATCGTCAGGAGTGGGCCAGGGAAGTGTGATAGGACCGCTATTATCTTCTATATACATAAAGAAACTGCCAGACAGAGTGGGCAGCAATCTGTGACGATGCTGTGCTGTACGGGAAGATGTCGAAGATTTGTGACTGTAGCATGATACACAAGAAAAAATTTCTAGTTGGTGCGATGTATGGCAGACAGCTCTAAATGTAGGAAAATTTAAGTTGATGTTGATGAACATGAAAAACATACCACAATGTTCGGATACCGCATTTGTAGTGTGCTACTTAACACAGTCACGTCGTTCAAATATGTGGACGTGATGTTGAAAAGGAATACGAAGTTTGAAACCTGATAGTCAAGGAAGGCAGGATTCGGTTAGGATTGTGGACGGGGCCGTAATCAGTTACTATTTGTTGCCTTTTGCAATTACACACATTTATTTTAAAACGATAATTCCAGACTCAGCAATAAATAAATATATCGCACGTTTTTATTGAAAGAATAAACAACTGTGTAATTAATAGTGCTTCCAGTGTGTTTCAAATTACCAAATGAGCATAAAATACAGACACAGCAAATAATTTTTTAAAACAAGCCAATTTGATCGCAATAAGAATTTTAAGGCAAGTAACCACAGTCACGGCTGAAGGCCCTTAACGCCAAGAACGGCAATTATAAGAAAGTTTAACGAACACACAGTAAAACAGCTAATAGCAAAGGTTAATTTAAAAAGACAGGCTACTGATCACCAAACAGTGAGACAAAATAATGGTAAACTTGGTAGCACAATCACTTAAACCTGCTGTAACGCCAAGAATGGCAATTATATAAAAAGTTTTAGAAACATACAATAAAACAGCAAATACAATAATAAAACACAAGGGCCAGTCACAGACGGTGCACCAGGAATCGACCTCTGAGAAGGTCCGGCAAAAAAACACTTTCGCAAGCGATGAGATAGGCAGCCAATAATTGCATTCACTTCACAGGATGGTAAGACAGACTAGTTGCAGTCTAACGAATGACTAATGATAATCTTGCTGAGGCTACCTGACGTCCAATAAACCAAATGCAAAGGTAAAAATACGCCAAAGCTGTAACCGGCGGTCTGGACTCCGTCCGCAGAATACTGTGCTTAGAGCGCCCAGAACTAGAAAGGATTCACTAACACCAGAGTAGAAGAATCGCCAACCAACACTAACTCCCAGGGCAGGTATCTGGGGCGTTATCGGCCACGAGGCAGGAGAAACACCGCTGGGTCAACTTAACAAATAGTAACAAACTGAACGCAATAAATAGAAATTAGAAGTCCAGGAAAGCTAATCAGATCCGCCTTCCTCAAGCACTCTACTCGCTGCTCTTTGCCTCGGCAACACTACGAGCAACAACACGAAGTCACTGGAGAATCGCAAGATCTCACAGTGATGGAGGTTTCTCTACTTGAATCCAAGTGCACTCAACTTAAAGCTGGCGGGATCCTGTTTACGACGAGGTCATGCACCCTCGTGACCACAGGCCTTCGATCCGGCAGTCCATGCGCGCCGCCAGCGGTCCCGGTGTGTTCCCGCACTCCGCTGGCCTGACTCCTCCTGAGTCCCCAACCGAACTGCGCACTCACTCGACCAGGAAGAACCACGACGTCGTCCCAAAGATAGGGCCACAGTTACTACATATCGATAACCGCCGCTGCTGCCACTAGCGGACAGGCAACGCTTGCGAAACCAAGTGGCGCCAGTCAACACGAGAAGAAGACGAACAACCACAACCATGCCAACTAAGCGATACGGTCTGGCCTCCAACAGAGGACAGAAACCTACAAACAGCACCAACGCGAGCCGCAGCACGGCTCAAAATTAAACGAATATGCGAGGTCTGTGGTAAGGAAGGCGAATGGTGGACTTCGGTTTATTGGGAGAATTTTAGGTACGTGTGGTTAATCAGTAAAGGAGACTGCATATAGGCAGTTAGTACGACTTATTTTGAGTACTGCTGGAGTGTTTAGGATCCACACCAGGTCGGATTGAAGGAAGACATCGAAGCAACTCAGAGGCGGTCGGATAGACTTGTTACCGGCAGGTACAAACGACACGCAAATCTTACAGAGATGCTTCGGAAACTCAAATGTGAATCTTTAGAGGAAGACGATGTTCTCTCCGAGGAAAGAATGTCGAGAAAATATAGAGAACTGGCAGCCGAAGCTGACTGCACAATGACCCTACTGCCACCAACGTACATTTCGCGTAAGGACCACGAAGGTAAGATACGAGATATTAGGTCGTTTTTCCCACGCTCTATCTGCAAACTGAACAGGAAAGGAAATGACTAGTAGTGACTTGCTGTGTGTGTTTGTAAATGTAGATGAAGATGTAGAACTAGAGCACAATTATTCATCGGTCAGAAGATTTGCCAAGCCGCCAACCAGAGCCCGCGGAAAACCAGGCAGAAATAGTGTCGCACTCTTCCCTTTTTATAGAGGCAACTACAACACTTGAACAATGACTTCCACGTGTGGCAAGTAAAGTTGCCAGTAGTAAACATGCCATGACAGGCGACTGCCCCATATGACCAGGTCTTCCACTGTCCAGCCTAGAACCCCTGGGCCAAAAATCACTTTCCAGGTCCATAATGATACCAGGATTTTCCACGTTATCAGTCTATTATGAGTCTTTCCCAAAAGCACAGGGCTCATAGAAGAGGCAGTTCCTCCTATAGGTTCATAATGGACCAACAATAGCTAGAGATGATAGGGGGGAATTATCTGCTCCACATATCTCAAACGTGATGCCATTTGAACTGGAGGAAGCAACAGGTCAAAGCAGTTGACTGCTATCTCTACCAACTTCGTGTCGTGGGATTATGTGGACAACCTTATGTATGGCCATCCTTCAAGATGTAAGCCCACTCTGCCTATGTGCAGGATATCCACATGAAACCTCCTTGCATACCAAATGCAATTTTTAAAAAATGAAACACAGATACCAGCACCTTGCGGCATCATGTAAAGCAACTCAAAAGCTTTGCGTAGATTTTTTTGTTTCGTTTCAAGTGCTAAATAACTATCAGAAATGACAACACTTCAAGCAAGAGCTCAGTGCGTGATGTGGTATGCGGAAGCGAAACAATTCACTACTGTCCAAAGAAATTCCCGACGTGAATTTCAAATCGGCCCCTAGACGTAAAGTCGAATAAGGTTTGGTACGACGCAGCTAGCCACTGGAGTGTTAACAGGAAGTAAGCTTCTGGCAGAGAACGCACATTTGATACCATGGAATAGGAGATCACAGTGATCTTCCAAGGAAGCCCACCAATGTCACTTTGTGGACCATCGTGAGAGCAAACATACCTCAATACTTCGCAATGTACTGCATAAACGACTAGCCATGAACGCTTACGAAGTTAAGTTGAAATTCTGCGAGCACTGAAGCGAAAAGACTTACAGCTTCGCCAAAAATTCGCTATCTGGATGTTGGACCTGATCAGGCAAACCCCAGCTGTCTACGAAATGTCGATTTCTCTAACAAAGCAACCTTCCGCACGTGTGGGAAGGTGAATCGGCACAACATTCGCATCTGAGCTTCTAGAACATATCAGAGGCAGTGATAAGATGAGTGTGTGGTATGCGCTAATGAAAGCTAGCATACTTGGATCATGTTATTTTCAGCCAGCGAACAGTAACAAGAACCGTTTATCTGGATATGCATGAGCGATTTTCTGTCCCTTAGCTTCTTCCCTTCCAAACAAATGTGATCTACCTACAAGATATTGCATCATTGCACTGAAGTTTACGTGTTATTGACTTCCTAGCCTGAGCATTTAAACAACCATGGAAAGGACTTGATAGACGAACCAAGTGGCCACCTGACATAACCATTCTGGTTTTCTCGTTTAGTATTATGTGAAATACTTTATGTATAACTCGCATGTACGTGACCTTAGCAACCTCGCGCAAACGGCTTGAGATAATCGTTTTACGAGTTACGATATAAGACAAGTAGAAATGTTTTAATTTTTTGCAGAAAACTGAGTTATTTTATGTGTTGACCAAATGACAAGTATCTTTGTCTCGTAGGCTTTTTTTCTGAGAACTAACTGCATTTGGAAATCATGGAGGTTTCTTGCGGGCACCCTGTATGACTCACCTGATGGTACATGATAACATACGCAATCGGATCCTACGATGCCAAACCTGAAGGTATTCCTCACGGCCTACCATCGTAATTTCTACTTTCTCTCTAGAGACAGCTGTAGCTCTGCCCAAAAACCAGGACCAGATAGGACACCACATACCAAGATTATAAGATCAAAATAAATTGCAAAACGATTTAGAAAAGATATCTACATGGTGTGAAATTTGGCAGTTGACTCTAACAATAAAAGGTGTGAGGTCATCCACATGAGTGCTAAATGGAATCCGTTAAATTACGGTTACACGATAAATCAGTCAAATCTAATGGCCGTAAATTCAACTAAATACTTAGGAATTACAATTACGAACAGCTTAAATAAGAAATAACAAACAGAAAATAATGTGGGGAAGGCAAACCAAAGACTGCATCTTACTGGAAGAACACATAGAGAATGTAGCAGATTTACTAAAGAGACTACCTACACCACGCTTGTCAGTCCTCTTTTAGAATACTGCTGCGGGCTCTGGGATCCTTAACAGACAGGATTAACGAAGTACATCGACAAAGTTCAAAGAAGAACAGCACGTTCTGTATTATCGCGAAATAAGAGAGACAGAGATTTGGGGTGGACGTCATTGAAACAAAGGCCTTTCTCGTTGCGGCGGAACCTTCTCATGAAATTTCACTCTCTATCTTTCTCCTCTGAATGCAAAAATATTTTGTTGGCGCCGACCTATCTATGGAGAAACGATCATAATAACGAAATAAGGAGAATCAGATCTCGCACGGAAGGAAAGGTTTTCGTTTTTTTTTTTTTCCGCGCGCTGTTCGAGACTGGAATAACAAAGAATTATTTTCAAGGCACTTAAGTGTGATTTACAGAGTATCTATGTAGATGTAGATGTAGGCTAACGATAACGAGCAAAGAGAGGCAGTGAGTCTCCCCAAAATCAATATATGAATTGAATGAAAGTGGAATGGGAATTACCTTCCGCCATGCATAGCACATTAGATCGTAGAGAATTGATGTAGACGTAGATTCCGATTGCCGTTTGCTAGATATGAGCAAGGATGTTCACTTCACATGATTGATGATTGTTTTGAGGCGATTCATCAACCAAGAGAGTGATAACTACGACTTTGTACGAGACGCAGAGACAGACATTTGGCTCCAAGCATAATCTCTAGCATGCGTAGTAGTTGTTGAGGGTACATGTAACAGTACGGTAGACTTCGAATAGTGCATTACAGACTGGTGACGTCTTTCTACTTGTTCTTCCTACACAATGCAACGAGTCCCGAAGAAAGCTAATAGAAACCTCTCACCAGTCAGTGACGCCTCAGATGAGACTCCCAGCATGCCATTGTAACTGCGAAAGGATACCCACACTACAACGTCCTTCTTTCGCTCTACTAGTTGCAAACAACGACCGGCCGAAGTGGCCGTGCGCTTAAAGGCGCTGCAGTCTGGAACCGCAAGACCGCTACGGTCGCAGGTTCGAATCCTGCCTCGGGCCTGGATGTTTGTGATGTCCTTAGGTTAGTTAGGTTTAACTAGTTCTAAGTTCTAGGGGACTAATCACCTCAGCAGTTGAGTCCCATAGTGCTCAGAGCAATTTGAACCATTTTTTGCAAACAACTGGACGATTCCACAAGGCGTTTGATAAAGTTCCCCACAGTCGTTTAATGAAAAATGTAAGAGCATATGGACTATCAGGCCAATTTGTGATTAGATTGAAGAGTTCCTAGATAACAGAACGCAGATTGTCTTTCTCAATGGACAGAAGTCTTCCGAAGTAAGAGTGATTTCACGTGTGACGCAGGGGAGTGTCGTAGGACCGTTGCTATTCGCAATATATGTAAATGACCTTGTGGATAACATCGGAAGTTCACTGAGGCTTTTTGCGGATGATGCTGTAGCATATCGAGAGGTTGTAACAATGGAAAATTTTACTGAAATGCAGGAGGATCTCCAACGAATTGACGCACGGCGCAGGGAACGGCAATTGAATCTAAATTTAGACAAGTGTAATGTGCTGCGAATACATAGAAAGAAAGATCCTTTATCATTTAGCTACAATATAGCAGGTCAGCAACTGGAAGCAGTTAATTCCAAAAATTGTCTGGGAGTAGGAATTAGGAGTGATTTAAAATGGAATGACCATATAAAATTAATCGTCGGTAAAGCAGATGTGAGATTGAGATTCATTGTAAGAATCCTAAGGAAATGCAATCCGAAAACAAAGGAAGTAGGTTACAGTACACTTGTTCGCCCACTGCTTGAATACGGCTCACCGCGGGGGGATCCGTACAAGATAGTGTTGATAGAAGAAATAGAGAAGATCCAACGGAGAGCAGCGCGCTTCGTTACAGGGTCATTCAGTAATCGCGAAAGCATTATGGAGATGATAGGTAAACTCCAGTGGAAGACCCTGCAAGAGAGACGCTCAGTAGCTCGGTAGAGCTTTTGTTGAAGTTTCGAGAACATACCTTCACCGAGGAGTCAAGCAGTATATTGATCCCTCCTACGTATATCTCGCGAAGAGACCATGAGGATAAAATCAGAGAGATTAGAGCCCACATAGAGGCATACCGACAGTCTTTCTTTCCACGAACGATATGAGACTGGAATAGAAGGGAGAACAGATAGAGGTACACCAGGTACCCTCCGCCACGCACCGTCATGCGGCTTTCTGAGTATGGATGTAGATGTAGATATATCGTCACATATTCCACCACATAGGAAGCACTTCAGTAACGTAATACTCCTCGGTTTCACTGTAAAGCTGGTAGTACTGCATCTACATAAAGAATACTGTATTGAATTACAGTAACGTTCCGTGATCGGTGCAGAATTTCCAAAACAGAAAGAAACTCTCCGGCACTACAGGCGTATCCACAGTGGCGAAGTTCAACTGATGTAAAGCGACTGATCACAAGGGCTGTTCGCCAAAGCGTGACTTTTCCGAAACACGAGTTAAACTTTGCGCGACTAACTAAAAGCATCAAGCTGATAATCAATTTAGGCCACTAAGCTTGTTTACAAAGGCGAACGCACGAGGGATTTAAACTTTTCCACTGGCCTCTTACTTGTTACTGGTCCCGTACAGCACTAACCATTTCAGCGGACAATGCCGGTTGCCGATGGTACACCGCATTAATGGTAAAGTTATCATCTACTTAGAGATCAGACTTTGTGACAATACACCTGTCAGCGCAGCTAAAGCGAATGCACTGGTTAATAACAGCAACAATATCTCCACTACTGCTTTAGGATCAGTAATCATGTCGCACAGTTTCATCGCACCGTCTGGTACTGGGTTACTGTCTGTAACAAAACATTTTACTCAGTACGTTTCAGGCTGTCAATTACACCATTGCCGGAGCTTTACGTGACTACCACCCCATCAGAACGAAACGTGTTGCGTGTTGACCAGCTGCAGTTTCAGTTCCTTACTTCGCAAGAAAGACGTAGTACCAAGAATAGCACGAGGCAACCAGCTCTTTCAATAAAGTGAAACATGCGTTAATATCAAAAACATGTGCACCATGTTGTTGTTATTGTGGTCTTCAGTCATGAGACTGGTTTGATGCACCTCTCCATGCTACTCTATCCTGTGCAAGCTTTTTCATCTCCCAGTACCTACTGCAACCTACATCCTTCTGAATCTGCTTAGTGTATTCATCTCTTGGTCTCCCTCTACGATTTTTACCCTCCACGCTGCCCTCCAATACTAAATTGGTGCTCCCTTGATGCCTCAGAACATGTCCTACCAACCGATCCCTTCTTCTGGTCAAGTTGTGCCATAAACTTCTCTTCTCCCCAATCCTATTCAATACTTCCTCATTAGTTATGTGATCTACCCATCTAATCTTCAGCATTCTTCTGTAGCACCACATTTCGAAAGCTTCTATTCTCTTCTTGTCCAAACTATTTATCGTCCATGTTTCACTTCCATACATGGCTACACTCCATACGAATACTTTCAGAAATGACTTCCTGACACTTAAATCAATACTGGATGTTAACAAATTCCTCTTCTTCAGAAACGCTTTCCTTGCCATTGCCAGCCTACATTTTATATCCTCTCTACTTCGACCATCATCAGTTATTTTGCTCCCCAAATAGCAAAACTCCTTTACTACTTCAAGTGCCTCATTTCCTAATCTAATTCCCTCAGCATCACCCGACTTAATTAGACTACATTCCATTATCCTTGTTTTGCTTTTGTTGATGTTCATCTTATATCCTCCTTTCAAGACACTGTCCATTCCATTCAACTGCTCTTCCAAGTCCTTTGCCGTCTCTGACAGAATTACAATGTCATCGGCGAACCTCAAAGTTTTTATTTCTTCTCCATGAATTTTAATACCTACTCCGAATTTTTCTTTTGTTTCCTTTACTGCTTACTCAATATACAGATTGAACAACATCGGGGAGAGGCTACAACCCTGTCTTACTCCATTCCCAACCACTGCTTCCCTTTCATGTCCCTCGACTCTTATAACTGCCATCTGGTTTCTGTACAAATTGTAAATAGCCTTTCGCTCCCTGTATTTTACCGCTGCCACCTTTAGAATTTGAAAGAGAGTATTCCAGTCAACATTGTCAAAAGCTTTCTCTAAGTCTACAAATGCTAGAAACGTAGGTTTGCCTTTCCTTAATCTTTCTTCTAAGATAAGTTGTAAGGTCAGTATTGCCTCACGTGTTCCAGTGTTTCTACGGAATCCAAACTGATCTTCCCCGAGGTTGGCTTCTACTAGTTTTTCCATTCGTCTGTAAAGAATTCGTGTTAGTATTTTGCAGCTGTGACTTATTAAGCTGATAGTTCGGTAATTTTCACATCTGTCAACACCTGCTTCCTTTGGGATTGGAATTATTATATTCTTCTTGAAGTCTGAGGGTATTTCGCCTGTTTCATACATCTTGCTCACCAGATGGTAGGGTTTTGTCAGGACTGGCTCTCCCACTGCCGTCAGTAGTTCCAATGGAATATTGTCTACTCCGGGGGTCTTGTTTCGACTCAGGTCTTTCAGTGCTCTCTCAAACTCTTCACGCAGTATCATATCTCCCATTTCATGTTCATCTACATCCTCTTCCATTTCCATAATATTGTCCTCAAGTACATCGCCCTTGTATAGACCCTCTATATACTCCTTCCACCTTTCTGCTTTCCCTTCTTTGCTTAGAACTGGGTTTCCATCTGAGCTCTTGATATTCATACAAGTCGTTCTCTTATCTCCAAAGGTCTCTTTAATTTTCCTGTAGGCGGTATCTATCTTACCCCTAGTGAGATAGGCCTCTACATCCTTACATTTGTCCTCTAGCCATCCCTGCTTAGCCATTTTGCACTTCCTGTCGATCTTATTTTTGAGACGTTTGTATTCCTTTTTGCATGTTTCACTTACTGCATTTTTATATTTTCTCCTCTCATCAATTAAATTCAATATTTCTTCTGTTACCCAAGGATTTCTACTAGCCCTCGTCTTTTTACCTATTTGATCCTCTGCTGTCTTCACTACTTCATCCCTCAAAGCTACCCATTCTTCTTCTACTGTATTTATTTCACCCATTCCTGTCAACTGCTCCCTTATGCTCTCCCTGAATCTCTGTACAACCTCTGGTTCTTTCAGTTTATCCAGGTCCCATCTCCTTAAATTCCCACCATTTTGCAGTTTCCTCAGTTTTAATCTACAGGTCATAACCAATAGATTGTGGCCAGAGTCCACATCTGCCCCTGGAAATGTCTTACAATTTAAAACCTGGTTCCTAAATCTCTGTCTTACCATTAAATAATCTATCTGATACCTTTTAGTATCTCCAGGGTTCTTCCATGTATATAACCTTCTTTCATGATTCTTAAACCAAGTGTAAGTTATGATTATGTTGTGCTCTGTGCAAAATTCTACCAGGCGGCTTCCTCTTTCATTTCTGTCCCCCAATCCATATTCACCTACTGTGTTTCCTTCTCTCCCTTTTCCTACACTCTAATTCCAGTCACCCATGACTATCAAATTTTCGTCTCCCTTCACAATCTGAATAATTTCTTTTATTTCATCATACATTTCTTCAATTTCTTCGTCATCTGCAGAGCTAGTTGGCATATAAACTTGTACCACTGTAGTATGTGTGGCTTCGTATCTACACTCCTGGAAATGGAAAAAAGAACACATTGACACCGGTGTGTCAGACCCACCATACTTGCTCCGGACACTGCGAGAGGGCTGTACAAGCAATGATCACACGCACGGCACAGCGGACACACCAGGAACCGCGGTGTTGGCCGTCGAATGGCGCTAGCTGCGCAGCATTTGTGCACCGCCGCCGTCAGTGTCAGTCAGTTTGCCGTGGCATACGGAGCTCCATCGCAGTCTTTAACACTGGTAGCATGCCGCGACAGCGTGGACGTGAACCGTATGTGCAGTTGACGGACTTTGAGCGAGGGCGAATAGTGGGCATGCGGGAGGCCGGGTGGACGTATCGCCGAATTGCTCAACACGTGGGGCGTGAGGTCTCCACAGTACATCGATGTTGTCGCCAGTGGTCGGCGGAAGGTGCACGTGCCCGTCGACCTGGGACCGGACCGCAGCGACGCACGGATGCACGCCAAGACCGTAGGATCCTACGCAGTGCCGTAGGGGACCACACCGCCACTTCCCAGCAAATTAGGGACACTGTTGCTCCTGGGGTATCGGCGAGGACCATTCGCAACCGTCTCCATGAAGCTGGGCTACGGTCCCGCACACCGTTAGGCCGTCTTCCGCTCACGCCCCAACATCGTGCAGCCCGCCTCCAGTGGTGTCGCGACAGGCGTGAATGGAGGGACGAATGGAGACGTGTCGTCTTCAGCGATGAGAGTCGCTTCTGCCTTGGTGCCAATGATGGTCGTATGCGTGTTTGGCGCCGTGCAGGTGAGCGCCACAATCAGGACTGCATACGACCGAGGCACACAGGGGCAACACCCGGCATCATGGTGTGGGGAGCGATCTCCTACACTGGCCGTACACCACTGGTGATCGTCGAGGGGACACTGAATAGTGCACGGTACATCCAAACCGTCATCGAACCCATCGTTCTACCATTCCTAGACCGGCAAGGGAACTTGCTGTTCCAACAGGACAATGCACGTCCGCATGTATCCCGTGCCACCCAACGTGCTCTAGAAGGTGTAAGTCAACTACCCTGGCCAGCAAGATCTCCGGATCTGTCCCCCATTGAGCATGTTTGGGACTGGATGAAGCGTCGTCTCACGCGGTCTGCACGTCCAGCACGAACGCTGGTCCAACTGAGGCGCCAGGTGGAAATGGCATGGCAAGCCGTTCCACAGGACTACATCCAGCATCTCTACGATCGTCTCCATGGGAGAATAGCAGCCTGCATTGCTGCGAAAGGTGGATGTACACTGTACTAGTGCCGAAATTGTGCATGCTTTGTTGCCTGTGTCTATGTGCCTGTGGTTCTGTCAGTGTGATCATGTGATGTATCTGACCCCAGGAATGTGTCAACAGAACGGGCAAGCTGCTTCACTCCCAGCCAAGCCAAGGAGAACCCAACCCGGGCAGGCTGCGGGAAACTTGCTTGCTTGCCCATATTACTGCTGAGCTGCGCTACGCAGCCGTTTAGTCTGCGCGCGTCATTGTCGTATTATGAACGTTAATCAGAAGTTTTTATTTTACCTGAGCACCAAAAGACAAACCCCAACATTATATATATATGTATTAATTTCAGGTAAAAAAATATTGGTTTTACTTGTATGTTCTTCCTTTACGCGTATATTTCGGGCTTCTTATCTATATAAATAAAAATTAATTGCCAAATGTGTTGATAAGCGTAAAACTCGAGAACGCCTGGACCAGTTCGGCTAAATTTTTTTTGCTGTGTTCGTAATTCTCAGGACAAGGTTTTTATGAAATAAAATTTTTCGAAAATCGACCGAAAAATTGGAAAATTGGAAAATTTGACAAAAACTGAAAGTGCGTTTTCATTGTGTCCGTGTGTTTGTATTGCATACAATCTTGATGAAATTTTGCACACTATACCTTGAAACCAAGAGGAAGGTCACAGTCTACATAAAATTTCGTATGGTGCATGGCAGAGGTTCCTTTACATACCGGAACTCGACAAATTGTACGTATTTATCCCGATCTTGATGAAATTTGGCACACTTGATATTCAAAGCAGGATGAAGGGAGTTGCCTGCTTAAAATTCTGAATGGTGCATGGCGGAGGGTACTTTACGTACACACTTCTACACCAACCTACAATTTTATTCCGATCTTGAAGAAATTTTGCACACTTGACCATCAAGAGGAACATCACTGTCTACATAATATTTCGGACAGTACATTGAAGAGAGTACCTTACAAAAGATTTTGACATCGTTTGCGGGTTACCATGAAAGTTCACTATGTACGCATGTTTCCATGGAGAAGGTTTTGAATATTTACATGTGCATGTATATGTATATATATATATATGGTTATGTATATATATATATGTATATATATGTATATATGTATATATATATATGTATTTGTCTATGAGTATATATATATATATATATATATATATACTCATAGACAAATACATATATATACATAAACATATATAAATATATATATATATATATATATATATATATATATATATACATGTATATATGTATATATGTATATATGTATATATATGTATATATGTATATATATATATGTATTTGTCTATGAGTATATATATATATATATATATATATATATATACTCATAGACAAATACATATATATACATAAACATATATAAATATATATATATATATATATATATATATATATATATATACATATACATGCGCATGTAAATATTCAAAAACCTTCTCCATAGAAACATGCATACATAGTGAACTTTCATGGTAACCCGCAAACGATGTCAAAATCTTTTGTAAGGTACTCTCTTCAAGATCATAGACATTTCTTTTAAAAGAAATGTGTATATATATATATATATATATATATATATATCTTTTAAACGAAATGTCTATGATCTTTTTGAAATTTGAGAGCTGTCTGACACATTCAGTCATCGTGTTGGACAATTCGCGCACAGCAAATGTCGTTTAACAGTTGCAAACCATTTTTGGTTGAGTGAACGTGTTATATTGGCTGCAAAAAACCTTGATGTTAACGAAATGAATTTTCAGATTCAAAATATGACACCTGGCGAATTGCTGACATACAAGTTGGTTTACTCCGTTACTAACCAAGATGATGTAGTCAACTATCCTACGGAATTTTTAAATTCGCTGGATTTCCCCGGATTACCGCCACCCAATCTGTAATTAAGTCGGATCGGCAATCATGTTGCGAAAGGTAAACCAGCCACGTCTTTGTAATGGCACCCGGCTTGCGGGGAAGAAGTTAAAGAACAACGTAATCGAAGCCACAATTTTAAAAGGAAAGTACAAAGGTGAGGACAGTTTGATTTCAATATCACTAAGATTCCGACCGACATGCCATTCGACTTTAAACGGTTATAATTTCCATTGCAGCTTACATTTGCCATGTCGATAGATAAATCGCAGGGGCAGTTGTTATATGTTTGTGGCATCAATCTTGAAAATCATGTTTTTCACATGGCTATTTGTATGTCGCATACTGCTCTGTCGGGACACCTTCAACTGCATTTGTTTACGCACCAGAAAACAAAACTATCAATGCTGCTTATCAAAAAGTATTATAATAAATGCTACCTAGCAATAAACTTCGACACTGATTCACTGATCACCACAAAAGTTGACAGATATATATGAGTTTTCATAGATAGGTGAAGAGGAGATGAACTGAGGTGGCGGAATCCAACAGAGAGAGGACGAGGAGAAGGATAGAGGGTGGGGGGGAGATGGGCCAAGGGATGGGTTCAAAAATGGTTCAAATGGCCCTGAGCAATATGGGACTTAACTTCTGAGGTCATCAGTCCCCTAGAACTTAGAACTACTTAAACCTAACTAACCTAAGGACATCACACACATCCATGCCCGAGGCAGGATTCGAACCTGCAACCGTAGCGGTCGCGCGGTTCCAGGCTGTAGCGCCTAGAACTGCTTGGCGACTTCGGCCGGCCAAGGGATGGGGAGTGGGGGGGGGGGGGGGGTGGAGGTGATCAAAGAGATAGTGGGAGAGGACTAAATGGATAGAGAGAAAATACGGGAGGGAAGATGGACTACGAGAGTATGGAATAAATAAATGCCCAGGCAACGCAATGCAGTCTGTGCTGCACTTTTCAACACCGAAACGGATGGATATTTGTACTAAAGAAGTGAACCTCCACCCCCCAAAAAGAAGATTGGTCACCTCCCCAGAAGGATAAATTTTCTACGCCCATATTAACCACTGTACTGCAATGAGAACCAAATTAAGATTTTGGAAGTCTAGATTCTTTAACTTTAGTATGTTTCAGCCAAGTATGACACCAATTATATAAATATTTAACTACGTTCCCAGGATGTATTTTACTGGTTCTGTGAATTCATTCGAAGTTGGAAAAATCATTCTAAATTGCCAAAATGCATTTTAACAAAATCGAAGGACTTGTTTCGTATCCAGTTCGTCTAAAAACTATAGTACTGGGAATACAATGGCGACCCTGAGCCATTTTTCGCGGCTCCTACGTTTGCGTCGTGAGAGTCCACACTTGTAGTCTAGGTCTGCATCATGAGGGACCATATTTCGGACCATCATGATGCAGACTAAGACGACGAGTGTTTACTTGCATGATGCAAATCTAAACGATGACTCTAGACCCTCATAACACAGACCTAAATGACGAGTCTGAATCCTCATGACGCAGATATAGACGCTGTGGAGAGTGGCTCAGAGTTTCCATTACATTCCTACTACAATACATTCATGGAAAAAGACGCTCTTCATTTTAGGAGTATTTGTAGTGTCTAGGTTTTCAGCATCTTGACTCTGCATGTGGGATTCCCCTTAATATAGAAATACAAGAATAAAATTACATTTTGCAATGTGTGTGGAACTCAACAAAATAAATTGTAATTTAAACTCATAATGTGTATTGCCTTACTCCACAAATGAATATTTTATTTTGCAGAACACTTTTCAACATAAAATCTTTACAAATTTTCCTTCATTTACCCTGAAAGTATTATTTAGGCCAAACCAGATACTCCTAAAAATATTTGGCTACTTTTGCAAACCCAAGTAACAGAAAATGGTTTACAAACAATAATTAATGTCACTTGGAAGGATTGAAATAAAAAATTTTAGTCTAAAATAAAAATGAACTGTATGCATTACAAAATTTCGATCTCAGAAATTGACGCCCAGAAAGCACAAGAAAGAAATCTGCACTCTTAATTAGTAAATTTGCGCTCAAACTCATAGTTTCCCGTTTAATGTTCTACTGTATTTTCAATGTGTCTGCTGATTAGTGTTTGAATTAATTATGACGAGATCGTTAACTCTGTCTGCATTAAGATGTGATCGTTTTTCGCTAATTAGGTTTCCAGCGCAACTAAAAATTCTCTCACTAGACGCACTAAAGGCTGGTATATTTAATATTTTTCTTGCCACACACGCAAGTCGAGGAAGTCGTTGCGAGTTATTTTTCCACCGCTGTAGAATATCTCCCTCGTTCACACAGTGTTCCTGCAAGTATCTGCTGACTTCATCATGTAGGAGAGGAGGCTCTTCTGCCCAGTCCTCAAATTTCGTCATTTTGTACGGCCCTGGATTTGTTTCTTGGTTGCTGTGATTGGGCACTTGTACTGAAACTGTACAGGTTCCAATTAATATTTGCAGAATAATGTACTACACATAGTTGAAATTATAATAGGTTTTAGATGATGCTATCATTTATCGTCCTGTAAAGTCACCAGAAGATCAAAACTAACTGCAGGACGATTTAAATAAGGTATATATTTTTGGTGTGAAAATCAGCAGTTGGCAATAAATAATGACAAGAGCGAGGTTATCCCTGTGTGTACTAAACTAAGTCCGTTAAACTTCGTTTACAAGATCAACCAGTCAAATCTAAAGGCTGTAGATTCTACTTAATACCTCTGATTACAACTACGACCTACTTAAATAGGAATGGACACACAGAAAATGCTGTAGGCGTTTTAATGACAAACACTCTTTTGGAGCATTGCTACGAAGTTGGAGAGCCTTACTATTGACGGAAGAGGTCGAAAGAGTCTAAATAAGGGCAGCTGGTTTGGTATTATCGTAAAACAGGGGAAAGAGTGTCGCGGAAATTACACAAGAGTTGGGGTGGTAATCATTTCAACAATGGCGTTTTTTGACGTGGCGCGATCTATATATGAAATTTCGATCACCAACTTACACCTCCGAATTCGAAGAGCTATTGTTGAGTCCCATATACATTGGAAGAAATGATCATCAGAATAAAATACAAAAAAGCAGCGCTCAGACGGAGAGCTGTAGGTGTTCTATCCCGCGCGAAATTCGAGAAAAGGAGACAAATAAGTTGAAAGTGGTTCGATGAACCCTCAACTAAGCACTTGCGTGTGTCTTGCAGAGTAACCATGTACATGTAGATGAAGAATATATGCATTATCTTAGGAGCTTACCTTCAGCACACATCTGTCGTGCTGCTTGGTAAGCTTCAATTTTTTCATCCTCGGTTAACTTTTTTAATGTGCGGTAGTTAGCCACCATAAACGTTGCAATTTTATGCAACATACTAACGCACATTTTCTGTTCTAGGAAGGCATCAGCGGCTTGTTTCAAAGGTTTCATGTCCTGAAAATACATTTTCTCAACATACATATTTCACAAGTGGTTCTATAATATTCAGATGGAATAAAATTACAAACCTCTTCATCTTATCCCGTACGGTACAGTGAGTTTTTAAGGCGTAAAACCACGGTAGAACTAAATGTAGGGTTGGATCCTTGTCACTCTCTAGATCAACTGTGGCTTCTTTAAACGGCTTAAGAAATTCTATAAGCTGGCCAGTTATATGGTGGTCATAACCCAGCATCTTATCAGAGGCACCTTCATTATGTAAAACAGCCTTCACTGAATCAATCTGAGAATGGACTGATACAAGCATGTCAAAATAACTATTCCAACGAGTTTAAACCCACTGCTTTACAGATGAGTTCAGTCTCACACAGAGACCTCTTCTCTTGAAGTACGAAACCGTAGCCCGCACTGTATTAAGAATGGCTAATATATTTGGAACATTTTCTTTCAAAAACTGTTCGCTCAGAACATGTTTCAAGACTGTGTTTATACTATGAGCCATGCATGGAAGACGCTGATATACTTCGAAAGCTTTGACAATGTTACTGCCCTGGTCTGTGACAAACGTAATTTTGGCAATGTCTTCACGAGAAACACCCATAGTTTCTAAGCCATCTTCCAACTCGTTTCGAATATTCGAGCCAGTTTTTGGGCAGTCAGGAAACGCAGAGCACATTAGTACATATTTATTCAAACGCCAGTCTGAATTTATGTAATGCATTGTCACGGACATGTAATGCACCCCTTTGTAATTGTCTGTCCATAGATCAATTGTACTGGCACATATACCAGAACGAATCGCATGCACTATATCTGGGAGCATTTTGCTGCGCACTTTATCAGCTAAGGTTTGAACTTTCCTAGCTACTGTCACTCGGGAAGGCATAACATTTTTAATATCAACTGAGCCATATTTTTTACCTATGTCGATCAGTGTCCGCCCTAAATTAAGAAATCCTTCTCCCTCTATACTGCTAAATGGTCTCAGGTCCTTAGCACACATTTCGACGCACTTTTCGGCCACTAAACCTTTGTCCTCTTTCAAGGTATTTACGGAGTGAGGAAACTGCTTGTCAAATTTGCACACATGTCGTAACATACTCGAGGTTCCCGAATAAGTACTTAAGAGCTTTTTACATAGTTTGCATTGAGACACACCTACCGATTTATTTGAAGCGGCCTCATAAACACACGAAAACGTTTCCCATGCGGCACTTGTGCTCTGTTTCGTTACCAGCATGTATTCGCCAGTTGTCAATTTTTTTTCAATCTCACTAAAGTTCGACCTATTCATTGTGCTGCCTCCACCGTTGCGATAAATGAACTGCAGGCTAACTACCTGGCTACTCTAGTCACGGTAGCTTGACAGCGCAACCTGTTGTCAGGCGCAGCAAGCTGACCAGGTCCCGTGAAGCTTGGCAGGCTTGCGGGAACCCAGGTAGCCCGGGCTTGCGGGAGCCCGTATCGCCCGCATTGCCCACTATGCCTCAGTACATGCGCACTCTTGTGTTTACATCGCGGCAGGCTGACCTGCATGAATGGTTGCAGAGGTGCTAGGGGCAAGCAGGCTGCAAGGGGAATTTGTACACCTCTGACTGCGATGGAGCTCCGTATGCCACGGCAAACTGGCTGACACTGACGGCGGCGGTGCACAAATGTTGCGCAGCTAGCGCCATTCGACGGCCAACACCGCGGTTCCTGGTGTGTCCGCTGTGCCGTGCGTGTGATCATTGCTTGTACAGCCCTCTCGCAGTGTCCGGAGCAAGTATGGTGGGTCTGACACACCGGTGTCAATGTGTTCTTTTTTCCTTTTCCAGGAGTGTATAATGATTTGGGGACACAAGGGTACGAATATACTCTTGAGAGTAGTCATCCCTGACAGCGCTGACAGTTCAATGGCTCTAATACCCGGACCGTCATCGAATCTAGCTGAGCTGGGTTAAAAGATACAGATACGGCCATTCCCTGCTGTTTCAGTTGTGTGCCAGAGAAAGTCAAGCGTAGAGTCAGGCTTTCAGCAAACTACTACCAGATGTTTTCATTGTCTGAGAGATCTGAATAAGATGTGCCCATGGCAACAGTCAAACACATTCTGTGTGGAGGTACCGAGTGAGGTGGCGCAGTGGTTAGCACACTAGACTCTCATTCGGGAGGACAACGGTTCAATCCCGCGTCCCGCCATCCTGATTAGGGTTTTCCGTGATCTCCCTAAATCGCTACAGGCAAATGTCGGGATGGTTCCTTTGGAAGGGCACGGCCGACTTCCTTTCCCATCCTTCCCTAATCCGATGAGTCTCATGACCTCGCTGTCTGGTCTCCTCCACCAAAACAACCAACACCAACATCTTTATGGAGATAGGTCAGGGGAGGAGGTGTAAGATGCTGCCTTCTCTTATCTTTACGTCACAGAGACCTCGAAGTTAGTGCACAACCACTGTCCATAGCACGTGAGAATTGTAACGTATGCTAGTCAAACTATCGGCCATCAGAACCAGTGGTCATAGTGTGGTGTATGCTTTCACGCTTATTACAATTGCTGTACAGGAGAACTTCACAAAAGCTATCGGCAACTCTTTAAGCACCTCGGGCATTAGTGCAGCCTAAACTGCCCCTGCACGCCTCAGCGCCATCTACTCGCCCTGTCGCAGTAACGGACTGTCACCAGGCGGCAATACCAACGCTAGCAGAGACCGTCACTTCCAAGGGATCTATTCGCGTCCGCTAGGCACGTGACCAGAAAGTAGTGCCGCGAGTATTCCACCGCAGGCCGCTATAGGGGCCGGCGCCAGAGATGCACAGGTCAGTTCTTCCGGCTTCGAGAGCTGCTTCTAGCTTCCAGGCGGGTGCTTCTCACCCCATCGTCTTGGGTCGCTCTCGAAACACATCGTAGGGGCCGATGCCGCTGTATTCATCATTATTCGTTGTTTCCTTTTGTGCAATCACACTGTATCCAGGATAGACTTTTCTTTTCCTGTGCTGGTGTTACCCAGGTGTATTAATCTATGTAGATCCTGTCAGACTCTGGAATCAACATTCTGTCAAGTCTTCATACTTGTGAGACACTGCATTTGTGATTTTGTTATTGTCGTCGAAGCAGACGTTTATTGGCTTGGTCAATAAATTTTTGTAAACTTAGATCACTGTGTTCCCTGTGTCGGTTAGACAGGCATCACAATACTCGCTGAGTACCTGGCACTGGCCGGGTACCTGTGTATTCCAGTCTTCTATTACTCCATCTCTTCCTCCCCCCTCCCCGTATGTGCATCCCTTCCTCCCCCATCTCTCTGTCCACCTGTTCCTGCCACTTCCACCTTCTAATCCCAACTCACTATATACCTCTTCCACCCGCCCTCTCTCTGTCTATATCCTACCTCCCCCTTTTCTCTCTTTCATCTCTTCCTCCAGGCCCTCTCTTCTTTCTAGATACAAAGCAAAATGTTTACAAAATTTCGCTGTAATCGATCCAAGAGTTTAGCAGGAGCTTTTTACCCGTGGCTTTGCCCGTGTACTCATGTGTCATACACTGGGTGGAGAAAAATTGTGTCACGAAATTTTAACCCTGGATAACAGATGCCAGTAGGAACCAAAATTACTAATGTTGTGTAGGTCGATAACACACAATTTTTGAACTACGGAAACTTGGCGCAACGCGCTCCGATTGGCCGCGGGATTGCCCTGTTGCCGGATGCTGTGGGCAACACATGACCGCAAATGCTTTGCCTACCTGAGGTCGCGATGTACACAAGGCGGCCCGCATGCACAGTGGCAACGCGCCAACATACCACTCTGGGGCGAATCCGAGCCCCACGAGGAAGACAGGCAGCGACGCATATGTCACAGCACGTGACCCGGCAGGTCTTACGAGTGCCAATAGCCGTCTCCGACGGAGATTGAGTATATATCTCAGACGAGTTTAGTAATTCTCGACTGCGCGTTGAAATACATGCAAGCTCTCGATAGCACGTCACAAAGTTAAGTGGGTACCTTTGCAGCTACATACTGATTGCGCGTGGGTCATTACACGGAGCCGAGCGTTGGCGAAGTGTGGTGGACAATGCGACTAGGGCGTTTCTCGTGGGCTCTGTCCTGAATTAGGTGTTGCGCAATGAAGAATTTTGCAGGTTATCCAATGGTATATGTAGATACTGTCTGTGAAATGTGTTGTGGATAGAGTTAGTTGTAAACAAGTAATAAATTAAAATGTCATGCACGATGCTGCAGTGTTTCACGCATCTCGCTGTTTAAGGCGTCACATCTCCTGAACGCTGTGTCGTACAATGATATATTTTTGCAGATTTATTCAGGATATGTGAATTCAATACGCAAAATGTGGTGTTGTAGAGTTAGTCTGAAAGAAGTAATAAAGTAAAACGTCTTGCCTGATGCGACGGCCGGCCGTTGTGGCCGAGCGGTTCTAGGCGCTACAGTCTGGAACGGCGCGACCGCTACGGTCGCAGGTTCGAATCCTGCCTCGGGCATGGATGTGTGTGATGTCCTTAGTAGTTCTAAGTTCTAGGGGGACTGATGACCTCAGAAGTTAAGTCCCATAGTACTCAGAGCCATTTGAACCTGATGCGACATTTTTATTGCATGAGCGAACGAAATACGATAAGCGATAACTTTTTCTCCTTTAACCATTGTGTCAACGATAAAACTCTCGTATGTATTTCTTAGCGCCTTAGTGGCTCTTCCCAGACAGTAAGTGATACGTGTATGAAGTTTGGTTGAAATCTGTCATCGAAGCGTAAGGGCACTACACAAGCACTTACCGACTGACAGACTGACTGACAAATTGGACGTGTGTAGGGGCTCTGGACAACCGGCCGACCAACTTTTCTTGTCAGGAAGTCGTTTGTATGTGACCACTAAAAAGCCGAATCTCTCACCCCCCCCCCCCCCCTCTCCCCGCCACCACACCAATTTACGCAACAAATTGTGTCTGTGTAACTCTGTCGTGCCAACCATCCGCCTAAAGTTCGTCTTTTGAGACTGCAAGCGGGGTAAAACGGTGTTCAAAATGGCTAACACAACAGAGTGCAAAGTGGACGAAACTTTGATGGGAGAGTTCCTGGACAAAATTTAAAAACCGCATACATTTATGGGACACGTCGTGAGATGAGTATATAAATAGACAGGCAACAAACGAAGCATTTGTTTCACTTTTCAACGACTTCATAAAGATTTCATGTGGCGCGCACGTACAGTCATACATATTTCATAAACAAAAGTGCGTTGACCTTCTGTATTTCATTTTTCAGGTTGTATTCCACTTTTATTCATGAAATATGTGCCACTGTATCTGAGTGCCACATGAAACCTTTATGGAGTCGTCAAAAAATTAAACAAGTGCTTCGTTTCTTGCCCCTCTACTGCTGCACTCCTCGCACCACGTGCCCCATAAACGTCAACAGCCTTCAAATTTTGTCCAGAAACTCTGCGACCAAAGCTTCATCCGCTTGGCACTCTGTCGTGTTATCTGTGTAAAAACGATCGGCGTACACTGAAGAGCCAAAGAAACTGGTACACCCGCCTAATATCGCGTAGGGCTCCCGCGAGCGCGCAGAAGTGCCTCAACACGACGTGGCATGGATTCGACTAATGTCTGAAGTAGTGGTGGAGGTAACTGACACCGTGAATCCTGCAGGGCTGTCCATAAATCCGTAAGACTCCGAGCAGGTGGAGATCTCTTGTCAACAGCACGCCGCAAGGAATCCCAGATATGCTCAATAAGGTTCATGTCTGGGGATTTTGGTGGCCAGCGGAAGTGTTTAAACTCAGAATAGTGTTCCTGGAGCCACTCCGTACCAATTTTGAACGTGTGGGTTGTCGCATTGTCCTGCTGGAATGGCCCGTCCGTCGGAAAGCACAATGGACGTGGATGGATGCAGATGATCAGACAGGATGCTTACATATGTTTCACCTGTCAGAGTCGTATCTAGACGTATCAAGGGTCCCATCTCACTCCAATTGCACACGTCCCCCACCATTACAAAGCCTCCACCAGCTTGTCTCCATACCCATATACGTCCATCCGCTCCATACAATTTGAAACAAGACTCGTCCTACTTGGCAACCTATTTCCAGTCATCAACAGTCCAATGTTGGTATTGAATGCTTCGCACGCTGACCCTTGTTGATGGCCCAGCATTGAAATCTGCAGCAATTTGCGGAAGGGTTGCACTTCTCTCACTTGAACGGTTCTCTTCAGTCGTCGTTTGTCCCGTTCTTGCAGGGTCTTTTTCGAGCCGTAGCGATGCCGAAGATTTGATGTTTTACCGGATTCCTAATGTTCACGGCACACTCGTGAAATGGACGTAACCTCGGAGATGCTGTGTCCGATTGCTCGTGCGCCGACTATAACACCAAGTTCAGACTCTCTTAAATCTTGATAACTTGCCATTGTAGGAGCTGTAAGCGATCTAACAACTGCGCCAGACACTTTTTGTCTTGTGTAGGCATCGCCGACCGTATCTCCGTATTTTGCCTGTTTGCATATCTCTGTATTTGAATGCGCATGCCTATACCACTTTCTGTGGCGCTTCAGTGTATTTAAACAGCGTTTAATTCCGCTAGAAGTATCAAATGACTAACTTTGGCCATCCAGTTATATACAGAGTTTCCATTACATTTCTGACAGTTGCTAAGTGCTTCAGATCATTTGTATCTCTTGCTGTATTAGATGATGTGCGCCAGCACCAGTTGTAGTCTTTCTTCTTCTAAATTGAAATTATTAAACTTACAGGGTACATCTTTTACGCTACATGCATATATAAATTAATAACGTACAGGAACGTCATTTGTTTTATTCATTTTGCCTAACCATGACGTATTTTCTCGGGGAACCATAAATCATGTTACACGTTTCAGGAATCATTTCAGATCATGATAGCGAGAAGTCAACTGCCATGAATTGAAGGTCATCATAATTTCTGCCAGTTGCAAGACTTTGCAGTTAATAGCCTCTCCTTGCAGTAAGAGCTTCTCACTCGAGTTTATTATTTCTCGTCACAGATGCTTTGTCGATTTTCAGGCGCTCCGAGAACCATGTTTGTCGTCCATTCTTAAATAATTCCGAAGATCATCTTCGCCCAGCTCATTAAGAACAGTGTGTGGTTCAGTTTCTTCCTTTGCATTAGCCGTTCCTCAGCCCACAGCTTTCTCTGGCCTATTTTTGGCCCTATTACCTCTAATAGAGTCGAGGTGAACCCCATCTTTTGTATCTGTGTAAAAACAAACGATACCTCGTCGAGCATAACCTTTATGAACTTATTATAAATCACAACCAGCTATAGCAACAGGGCGGCGCTGTAATCACTGATTATAGTCGACCAGGGCGTGTGTAGGGTGCACACGAAATTGGTCGGTCGGTCGGTCGGTCGGTTCGTGCGTGTGAAGAGGCGTTCAGTTTGACTCGATGCCTAGCTGGCTTAGTGGCACTGTTGGTGTACGGAATGGCAGCGCTACGTGCTGTATTTCTCACACTTTACTCCAGCAAATCTTCTATAAATTTAATAATGTATTCTTCCTACAATATTTACATTTTCGTTATTTGCTATCTTTTCGACCATCGCAATTTTAATAACTAGTAGTGTGCCATATTTTATAGTTGAAGGCCATTTACTTTCGACAGGCAATTATTGTATCGTGTGCTCCCCACGCAGTACGAAAAACAAATTGAGTCACTTTTGCAAGAAAGGTGGAGAAATATGTGTGAGGCTTTCGGCATTGTTGTGGGAAGCGTAAAATAAAGAAAGAATAGAAAAGGAAATATGAGAATCTAACGAGACATGAAAAAACGACTCAGAGTGAAATGATGAGATGCAAGGAATGATGGATGTGGAATGAACGGTAGGAGTAACATCGGAAAGGAGATGCTACGTGATATAGATAGACTTCGCCGCGCCGTCGATTTCACCGCGTCGATTACATCGACAAGATAGATGGACATGAAGAAGGGACGGAAAGTATGAAGACAGGGCAGATTTATTGGCGACGTGATCAGACTACACGTGCGCTGGATGCGCGCAGGCGTCACATTTCATGACTCAGCTGAAATCGAAGTCAGTCAGTCAGATGTCTAGGTGTTGCATAAACTCATCAATTTTAACGGCCGTCATTTTACTCCTGTTCGTGCAGAAAAACAGTGATCTGGCTAAAATACTTCAAAAATAGATTAAAAACTGTCTTGAAAGCAATAAAATATTTATTTGGAATACATAGCGGCTTTGGCCAGAATTTGACCTCCTTCAGACCATTTATACCACGATAGGGGCGGTGGCGATGAATGAAGTAAGTGTTGTGACAACACGAACGTCAGCTACTCACAGCACTGAACTGTACGCAAGTAACGTCTGTCACCTCTCGGATGACGCACGGGGGCCAATACTACAAATGACGTCACCACACCGATCACTGCCTGGTAGCGCCATGTAGTAAAGCTCCCACCTAAAAGTTCACCTGCCAATTCGTAGTTAATCTCAAGGTACTCAATGCTTAACATTCCGGACTTTATTGTCAGTAATGTAATTCAAAGTCATTAACAGAATGTAGCGACACAGTGCATGATACTTGCTTTCCGCACCCTCGGCAGGCCTCCTCAATTTTATAAATTGCACTTGTACTATAGAAGACGCCGGCGGCCATTTGCAGCAACAAGCATCAATACTCAAACTAAAGTTTTATTCGGTGGTTTTGATCAAGTTAGAATTAGAATATTATTATAATTAAGTTTTAATACCACTTTACAGAGTTTATTAAATGAAATATGCCCATGAGTGGGACATAGACAGATGATTAACTGAAATACGCATACCAAATATTCTGTGAAATGATAAGGGAATATGGTGTGCCTGGGAGAAGTCATTGTAACATATTTATATAATAACACAATCACATTTATTCAATAAACATTATCATCTCAAATATCCCCTCTCACTTATCACGGAATGCTGGCGTGATACAAATAGTATCATATCTAAGTAAACTTAGTTAAACATCCGGCTAACATGTGCCGTGAATCGACAATGACTACCGCCTGCACATTTCTAACATCATTTAGCCACACACACACACACACACTAACATTCACTCTATTCATTTCATCTAACAGATAAAAGAGGAAGGTTCCCATACACCAAGTGGGACAACATTGGAACAGAGCACATGGTTCCAACTGTAACTTTAATTCGGGCAAGTCCCGTCTTCACGTTTAACTAACTCCGCTAGTTTTACTGGATATTATGAAGGAACAATTAAATCACACGCGTGAATTTACGTAGAAGATCCAGCTCGATCACGAAATGTGATTACGTCGAGCTGAAACTTCTCACCAAGAAATGCACGGGGTCTGCGGACCACGTGTTACCAATCTCTCCACAATCAGGAGTCAATAAACACATTTAAATAAAATACACTTTGCATATATACTTCACACTCACACTGAAATGCAAATTGAGCAATTCTGAGTATTACTCGGCAATGAGCGCCTGTTCACTCCCAAGTGCAGTGAACACAATTCCCATGAAATTACTTGGCAAAAGAAATCATCTCCCTATCTCTCCTAACAGAGATGATTCTGGAAAATACCATAGTGGCTTTCCTCAGCAAGGGAAGCTGCTTCCAAGTTCAAAGTGAACATGGAATTCTAAATCTTCGCTAACTATCGGAGCGATAGAGCAGGGCGTGCTTACTCACCCAGGTCTTCCCAGCAACCACCCCGATACGGTCTCCCTCGTCCGGATCCACACATCGTGGCCGCAAGGACTCAGAGATACCGCACACGGTTATTTGCCAACCTAACGAGCGCTAATGACGCGCGTGGAGCTTATGCCTCTCTGGTCCAGTGCAGTCGCGCTCTACTAGATTCGAAGTTGGCTACACTTCCACTATGCCTATAGCACACCCACAGCCGACATCTCACGCATACCTCATCATACGTTCGCATTCACACCTTGCAGACAATTACCATATCTAATATTAAAATGATCGTCTATATTTAAATAACCCTATCTTACTAATTATCATCAGACTCTTCCCTGAGTGTTGGAAGGGCACTCAGGTGTCTTTAGTTGTGGGGTCGAGCCATGTAGCGGCTTACATGGAGCCGTTACAACAGTACCTTAAAACCATAAAAACACCACTACGGGACGTCATACACAATACTAATACGCAGTACGATGATCGTTTTCGAATGTTCAATGTGTCTCCTGAAACCAGAGTACGTACGCTGAGGCGAAAAAATCACCTCAATATCGTGTCGGACTTCCTTTTGTCCAGCGCAGTGCAACAACTAACTCCATGTGACGTGGACTCAACAAGTCGTTGGAAGCCCTCTACAGAAATACTGAGCCGTGCTGATTCCTTAGCTTTCCATGATTGCAAAAATGTTGCCAGTGCAGGATTTTGTGGACGAACGAACCTCTCGATCGTGTCCCATAAATGTTGGATGGGATTCGTGACGGGTGATCTGGGTGACCAAAGCAGCCTCTAACGTTCTTCAAACCAATCGCGGACAACTATGCCTGGAGACATGTTTGGCAACATTAAGTCCGTGAATGGCTGCAAATGGTCGCCAAGTAGCCGAACATAAGATTTCCAGTCAATGATTGTGCTGCACCATTGTGCAGACACCCCATCTTGCAACAGTGCCTTATTGACGACGTGGGTCATTGGTTTCGTACGTTCCACGGCACGCTGTGACCTTAGCATCAGCTCTTACAAAGCGAAATAGGGACTCATCTCAACAGGTCACGGTTCCCCATTTCGACTGAGGTCCAACCGACATGGTCACTAGCCCAGGAGAGGCGCTGCAGGCGATGTCGTGCTATTAGCAGAGACACTCGCGTCGGTCGTCTGCTGCTGTAGTCCTTTAACGCCATATGTCGCCGCACTCTCTTAACGGATACATTCGTCGTAGGGCATGCATTGATTTCTGCGAGTATTTCACGCACTGTTTGTCTGTCAGCACTGACAA
The DNA here is from genome assembly GCF_021461385.2 of Schistocerca piceifrons. Lineage (NCBI taxonomy): Eukaryota > Metazoa > Arthropoda > Insecta > Orthoptera > Acrididae > Schistocerca > Schistocerca piceifrons. The sequence continues at coordinate 1,162,549,779 of NC_060138.1, read as the reverse complement.
CGCTACGCAAACGCCGCTGCTCTCTGCCATTAAGTGAAGGCCGTCGGCCACTGCAGGTAATGCCTGAAATTTCGTATTCTCGGCACACTCTTGACACTGTGGAACTGGGAATATTGAATACCATAACCGTTTCCGAAACAGAATATCCATTGCGTCTAGCTCCAACTACCATTCCTCGTCGTGCGACCATAATCACGTCGGCAACCTTTTCATATCAATCACCTGAGTACAAATGACAGCGCTGCAAATGCACTGCCCTTTTATAGCTTGCTTGCGCGATACTACCGCCATCTGTTGTAAGATGGCAAGAACTATGCCCCTTACATGAAGTCATTAAAGATCACCTAACTCACGTTGAGCGAACAGTAGGGCTGAACAAAAATGACTGACAAGGCACAATGCATCTTGTAGAGGGTATAGTATGGACGCAGTGGAGTAATTAATGTCGGTTGATGGTTTTAAAGTAATTCACACGACATAAAAACTTTGTGGAAATGAGTCGCTTTACTGGACGCTAGTTTACCCCAGGGAAGTATTTGACCATGGCGGGCCGGTGGAGCGGCTAAGGGAAGCGACAATAGGCAGCTTAGGGCGGCTCAAGCTCTGAGAAAGCGGTAACGGTGCACGGCCTCCAGCCGCCTTAAGATGAGTGATAGTGAGTGGGTGGTTGACTCCGACTCCATGCTGTTGTACCGGGAAACAGACGGAGAACTTGTACGCCTGTTGATAAATGTCCGTTGTCCCGTTTCCTGTGAAACATGCGAGAAAGCCGCGCAAAGCTATGGTGGAGCAGTCAACAGAGGTCAAAATATGTGTGTTCATGACGATAGCAACTTCACGCTGAATTCGTGGTCCGCAGAGTCTGAAGTAAATCAGGTGAAGAGCGACAGAATGAAATACGCTGGCCTCTGATGGGAATGTTGGACCAAGGAATTTGAAGTACTCTCCTGGGAGTCAGATTTCTGGAACCTTGATGGGTGGCCTGGGGGGAGCTAAATAGAAGAAGTTGAGAGGAAGGGAAATTTTGTGGGAATTTGTTCACTTCCCAGAGTAGGCACTGGTCGGCGCTGGGAGGCGACGCATAATTAACGCGACTTGCACTGCAATTGGCGTAAGTGATTTTGCTGGAGGGGAAACTGAGGCGAAGAGCGGACTGGTAGAAGTCTCGGTAGAGGTCTTCTGTTCCCAACTTGCCTACAGTGTAGACGTAGCGTTCTTTACTCAGCTTGCCTGAGAAAGAGTGAGCATCTCTGCAGTTTAGGACTTAGCAAATGGAACGATTGAGCTTGGAGATAGGAAGTTTTGGTTCAGCTATGTGCTGAGCAAGATAGCTAGGAGTGAATAGACGAGCACAGCCTTGCAGCACCACGAGGTCGGCCGACGTCCACACAACGATGCCGCTCCACCACGCTGTATTCGGTGATATTGCGCCTGCTCCAGCCACTGATTAATTTGTTGGATCATGTCGGCAAAGTTTCCACGAGGGTTTGTTGGGCTGTGTATTGTAGAATTCTTCTCGCAGTTCGCATTACGCCTGGGTCAGTCGATAGGGATTACTTTTGAGTTACCGCGCTTTACTCCACGCAAACGCAATTTATCACCACTGCCTGATAGGAGAGTCTTGTAATGTGGTGATTGAAGGTCGGGAGTTAAAATAAATTTGTGCTAATCGACTGCATCTGTTTTCAATCAAGTAGTTGAAATACCAAGTCGCTTTCTTAATTAATTTTATGTTCAACATTTGCATCTGGTGTTCAATAGCTGAATATAACATCAATGTGCACCCCTTTTTAATTAAAAGTGATCAATTCTGAATAAATTAAAGTCAACACTGCCACTGCAGTTCAATCTGGAGTCACAGGGCCATATTACTTTTTTGCGTTATCCGGTATTGCAGCAGTTTTGCACTCTCTGTTGATCTGTTAGTCAATTAGTTGGGGTGAACACACGCCAAAACCAGCTAAGCGACGGGTGAGGTGTTACACTGTATATGTGGATATCGCTATCCCATGACTTTTGTCATTTTAGTGTATTTGTTCCGCCCAGCAGATACTACCACACTCAACTGCCATGAAAGAGCTAGTAGCAGAAATAACTACTGTTATTGATGTGTAAGATACATTAGCAAATAATTATACCCGGACATTAATATTACAAGAGCAGAGAGGTGTAGCATACAGAAACGCGGAGGGGTTTAAATATACTATGTGATAAAAAGTGTATGGACACTGCCAAAAACATACGTTTTTCATATTAGGTGCATTGTGCTGCCACCTACTGCCAGGTACTCCATATCAGCGACCTCAGTAGTCATTAGACATAGTGAGAGAGCAGAATGGTTCGCTTCGCGGAACTCACGGACTTCGAAGGTGGTCAGGTGACTGGGCGTCAATTGTGTCAAACGTCTGTACGCAAGATTTCCATGTTCCTAAACATCCTTAGGTCCACTGTTTCCAATTTGATAGTGAAGTGGAAACGTGAAGGGACACGTACAGCACAAAAGTGTAAAGGCCGACCTCGTCTGTTGACTGAACAAGACCGCCGACAATTGAAGAGAGTTGTAATGTGTAATAGGCAAACATCTATCCAGACCATCAAATAGGAACTTCAAACTGCATCAGGATCCACTACAGGCACTATGGAAATTAGGCGAGAAGTGAGAAAACATGGATTTCATGGTCGAGGGGCTGCTCATAAGCCACACATCTCGCCGGTAAATGCCAAACGACGCCTCGCTTGGTGTAAGGAGCGTAAATACTGGACGATCTAACAGAGGAAAAACGTTGTGTAGAGTGATGAATCACGGTACACAATGTGGTGACCCAATGGCGGGGTGTGGGTATGGCGAATGCCCGGTGAAGGTCATCTGCCAACGTGTGTAGTGCCTACAGTAAAATTCGGAGGCGGTGGTGTTATGGTTTGGTCATATTTTTGATGGAGGGGGCTTGCACACCTTGTTGTTTTGTATGGCACTACCACAGCACAGGCCTACATTGATGTTTTAAGCACCTTCTTGCATCCCACTGTTGAACAGCAATTCGGGGATGGCGACTGCATCTTTCAACACGATGGAGCACTTGTTCATAATACATGGCCTGTGGCGGAGTGGTTACACGACAATAACATCCCTCTAATGGCCTGGCCTGCACAAAGTCGTTGCCTGAAACCTACAGAACACGTTTGGGACGTTTTGGAACGCCGATTTCATGCCAGGCCTCACCAACCGACATCGATACCTCTACTGAGTGCAGCACTCCGTGAAGAATGAGCTGCCATTCCCAAATAAATCTTCCAGCACCCGACTGAGCGTATGCCTGCGAGAGTGGAAGCTGTCATCAAGGCTAAGGGTGGGTTGGTTCAAATGGCTCTGAGCACTATGGGACTTAACTTCTGAGGTAATCAGTCTCCTAGAACTTAGAACTACTTAAACCTAACTAACCTAAGGACATCACACACATCCATGCCCGAGGCAGGATTCGAACCTGCGACCGTAGCGGTCTCGCGGTTCCAGACTGTAGCGCCTAGAAACGCTCGGCCACCCCGACCCGCGCTAAGGGCGGGCCAACACCGCACTGAATTCCAGCGTTACCGATGGAGGGCGCCACGAACTTGTAAGTCATTTTCAGCCAGGTGTCCGGATACTTTTGATCACATAGTGTACCTTTGGTTGGCTTGGTGACAGACTCGGCTGCGCCCCTTAATCGCCGTGTTTTACGTGATTACACTGAATACACCTCTCTAGTAAAGATACGAATTAATGTCCACAATTCAACCGCTGGAGAGATACGATCCTGCATTAATTTACACACGATGGACAGAAACAGTTTGGAAAGATTGTAAGGATGTTGCAAGGGAGGTTGTGCTATCACGTAACTGTTAAGAAAAAAATCGATACTTTGCCCATTTCTGAGTTGTTTAGCGTCGATGTCAGGTAGTCAGCTTGCCGAGCACGCAAATTCGAGCAGCCATCCGCTAAGCCATAGTGAAATACGAAAATTTGTGCCAGACCGGGACTCGAACCCGAGTTTCTCGCTTATCGTTAGTGGTCGCCATAACTACTTCGGCTATCCGTACAGCTGTGGATCATCAACAGTGTCTTTTTCTCTCAGGCAAGCAAGTATTTCAATCCGAGTCGGTCACACGACGATAACGACGTTCGTCTCCACTCTTGGTCTTCACAGTCTCCGTGTTGCGGGAATCCAAGTAATATTGCGAGCATTACGTGTAGAATTTAGTGGATTACGATATAAGGATGTAGACAGACACGGCAATCTGGGTTCCAGGCCTGGGCTGGCACAAGTTTTTATGTGACACTATTGGGCAGCTAATACAGATGATGCCAAGCAACTCGCAGTCAGCGACTCAATTTCCAAAGTACACTGTAGACCAAAAAATAAACACTCACCTCGAAAGAATTATGTGAATGGGATGGACATCTGTGTATGTGATGTTCATGTAGGGTCAGGCGAATGATTACAATTTCAGAAAAAAATTGGATACAATATAGAAAAGAAAGAGCGTCACAAGTTGAGTAAGTCAATGACGCATTGGTCCACCTCTGGCACTTATGTACGCAGTTATTCGGCTTGGCACTGATTGACAGCGTTGTTAAATCTCCTCCTGGGGGGTATCGTGCCAAATTCTGTTCAATTGGCGCTTTGGATTGTCAGAATCCCAAATTGGCTAGAGGGTCCTGACCATAATGCTTCAAACATTCTCAATTAGAGAGTGATCCGTCGACGTTCGGCTGTGCTGTAATGTTGCTGCGGATGGCGACCTAAGGGGTCCTGCTACGTCCAGAAAAGGCACCACAGACAATCACTCCAGGTTGTCAGACCGAATGGCAGGCGGGAGTCAGGTTGGTATCCATCACTGTCTGGGGCGTCTGAAGATACATCTCATTGACTGCAGCAGAATTGTCTTCAGGGGGGGGGGGTCCGACTTCGAAGTCAGCCACGACGAGCAGTGAAGACGCGTCTGGAGACTCCCCAGACAGCCTGACTGTTGCCCGCCATACGGCCCGTAACCAGGAGTGATGGTCTGGGATGCCATCTCATTTCATAGCACGACCCTTTGTTTGTCATCCGCAGGACCCTTACATCTCAGTGGTACGTCGACAATATTCTACGCTTCCTTATGTTGCCCTTCACGGCAACCATCCTGGGTTTACATTTCAGAGAGATAACGCCGGTTCGCGCAAGGCAAGAATTTCTACCGCTTGTCTTCTGGCTTGCCAAACCCTACCTTGGGCAGAAAGGTGGCCGGATCTCTTTCCAGCTGAGAACGTTTGGGGCATTACAGACAGGGGCCTCCAACCGCCTCGCGATACTGATAATCTAAAGCGCCAACTGGACAGATTTAGGAACGGCATCCCTCAGGAGGATATCTCAAAACTATCAATCAATGCCTACCCAAGTAACTGCTTGCTTATGGATCAGAGGTGAACAAAAGCACTACTGACTTGCTCGGTTGTGAAGCTCTTTCTCTTGAATAAATGACACAATTTTTCTGAAATTGTAATCATTTGTTGGTCTCTACATGTACATCACATCTACGGCCGGCCGTTGTGACCGAGCGGTTCTAGGCGCTTCAGTCCGGAACCACGCTGCTGCTACGGTCGCAGATTCGAATCTTGCCTCGGTCATGGATGTCTGTGATGTCCTTAGGTTAGTTACGTGTAAGTAGTTGTAAGTCTAGGGGACTGATGACCTCAGATGTTAAGTCCCATAGTGCTTAGAGACATTTGAACCATTTTCACATCTACGGATTTCAATCTCGTTCTAATAATTCCTTAGTGATGTGTCGTTTTCTTTTTCTTAGAGTGTATTTCGTACTCTGTGGATCGTCAACATCGTCTGTTTTCTTCAGTTACGCATGTAAGAAAATATAGAACATTCATGAACACTGTAAAACACAACTGTAATGGTTTGTCTTTCGAATAATGTATCATTTGTTCTTAGTCACTTGTGTCTACCGACTATTAGAAACTTTTCATGGACTGCGCAATTACACTGTACTGAAACTGGTACATAACTTTTCCTTTCAGTTTCGTTTGTACGTCTTGTGATTTTCTGTAGAGTTTTGAAAAGTGGAAGGCACCCAAGCAGAAGGGATTTGTCAGGGTGGGAGACGTTAGTAGAGGGTCCACGAGCCTGGAGGGCCGCCACCCCAGCCGGCGCGGCGCACTCACCCCTGTCGCCGCCCCCGCCTACTCCCCCACCACCTACCCCCAGCCACCCCGTGGCAGGCGGCGACATTCCGATCCGCCGCGGGCCCCCAGCCGTCCGACTCGGCCGGTGCGCCGCTGCTCTGACAGCAATCGATAACTTCTCAAGACAATACGTCCGCAATATGTAGACGGGGCTGGGAGGGAAGGCGCCTGATATATGAGGTCGCCGAGGGGCAAAAGTCGCATACGTGACGGCGGGCGGCTGCCCCTCGCTTTGCGGCCGGTAATGGAGCCGAGTACCGCTGGAACGGGCGCTCAATAAGCACGCGGATGACGGATATGCCGGGGACCTGTCCGACTTAATGCTGGCGGCAGTCGCCCCCCAACTTGGAGTCCTGCCAGAGGGGTACCTACTGTGCTCCGAGCCCTACCTGGTCCCTCCACCTGAGTGTTGACCTAGTCCTGTCCACAGTCTTTCTGAAGTCGAGGTAGTTCCATACTCAGGAAATGATTTCGGTGGGGTGGCCGATGCATAACCCTGCACGCCATTTATTGCGAGGCCCCAATGGAGGCGCTTCGTCATTAGCTTCCTCTGACCTGTTATGAAGTGTCGCACGTGGTCCTGTATCGTGTGGACGACTGATTTGTGCAGTGCAACAATGGCTTTCAGCCGTTGTTGATGAAGGGAAGGAAGAATGTTTGATAAGGATTGATAAAAGACTACTCCTTTATACACTACTGGCCATTAAAATTGCTACACCACGAAGATGGTGTGCTACAGACGCGAAATGTAACCGACAGGAAGAAGATGCTGTGATATGCAAATGCACACCTACAACGTGCTGACATGAGGCAAGTGTCCCACATTTCTCATACACAAACAGCAGTTGACCGGTGTTGCCTGGTGAAACGTTGTTGTGATGCCTAGTGTAAGGAGGAGAAATGCGTACCATCACGTTTGCGACTTTGATAAAGGTCGGATTGCAGCCTATCGCGATTGCGGTTAATCGTATCGCGACATTGCTGCTCGCGTTGATCGAGATCCAATGACTGTTAGCAGAATATCGAATCGGCGGGTTCAGGAGGGTAATACGGAACGCCGTGCTGGATCCCAACGACCTCGTATCACTAGCAGTAGAGATGACAGGTATCTTGTCCGCATGGCTGGAACGGATCGTGCAGCCACGTCTCGATCCCTGAGTCAACAGATGGGGACGTTTGCAAGACAACAACCATCTGCACGAACAGTTCGACGACGTTTGCAGCAGCACGGACTATCAGCTCGGAGACCAAGGCTGCGGTTACCCTTGACGCTGCATCACAGACAGGAGCGCCTGCAATGGTGTACTCAACGACGAACCTGGGTGCACGAATGGCAAAACGTCATTTTTTCGGATAAATCCAGGTTATGTTTACAGCATCGTGATGGTCGCATCCATGTTTGGCGACATCGCGGTGAACGCACATTGGAAGCGTGTATTCGTCATCGCCGTACTGGCGTATCACCTGGCGTGATGGTATGGGGTGCCATGGCTTACACGTCTCGGTCACCTCTTGTTCGCATTGACGGCACTTTGAACAGTGGACGTTACATTTCATTTGTATTACGACCCGTGGCTCTACCCTTCATTCGATCCCTGCGAAACGTTACATTTCAGCAGAATAATGCACGACCGCATGTTGCAGGTCCTGTACGGGCCTTTCTGGATACAGAAAATGTTCGACTGGTGCCCTGGCCAGCACATTCTCCAGATCTCTCACCAATAGAAAACGTCTGTTCAATGGTGGCCGAGCAACTGGCTCGTCACAATACGCCAGTCACTACTCTTGATGAACTGTGGTATCGTGTTGAAGCTGCATGGGCAGCTGTACCTGTACACGCCATCCAAGCTCTGTTTGACTCAATGCCCAGGCGTATCAAGGCCGTTATTACGACGAGAGGTGGTTGTTCTAGGTACTGATTTCTCAGGATGTATGCACCCAAATTGCGTGAAAATGCAATCACGTGTCGGTTCTAGTATAATATATGTGTCCAATGAATACTCGTTTATCATCTGCATTTCTTCTTGGTGTTGCAATTTTAATGGCCAGTAGCGTAACAGTGCCAATAGGGCTGCCGATTTTAATGTCCCCATCAGATTCAAAATGGTTCAAATGGCTCTGAGCACTTTGGGACTTAACATCTGAGGTCATCAGTCCCCTAGACTTAGAACTTCTTAAACTTAACTAACCTAAGGACATCACACACTTTAATGCCCGAGGCAGGATTCGAACCTGTGCCCGTAGCAGCAGCGCGGTTCCGGACTGAAGCGCCTAGAACCGCTCGGCCACATTGGTCGGCGCCCCATCAGACGGACGGCTCACAATCAACAGCGGCACATAACCTCACTCCATGAGAGCCTAACCACATACAATGAGGCAGATTTCCAAAATCAAATAAAAAGGAAAGGCATAGCTGCCATACGCGTAACAGTTTCGTGTCTACACCGTCCAGTCACATTAATGCGACTGCGTACCAAAGACCTGAATAACTACCTTTTGCAATGTGGACCGCAGTGAGACGTGCAGGAAGACAGTCAGTGAGTTTTTGAAAGGTACCAACAGGGATGTGGAGTCATGCCGCCTCGTATTGCTAGGTTTATCGGTTCAGGGACCATGGTACGAAAAGTCCGACGGAGATGGTCCCATAGATCTGCGATTAGGTTTAAATCCGGAGAATACCTTACTATTAAGGATGTCGCTCCGTCTGCCGCCACCAGCAGCTATAGTGGCAGACAAAAGCCTGTGGTCTGAGGAAAGGGCCGAAACCGGTTGTAAACAAATAAAAAGTCAGAAAACGCAATCGAGACTGTTTGATATCCCCTGCTATACCCGCAGGACAGGACAGACAGTTTAATTTGTGGAAAGGGTCAAAATGAGTGGCTGTCGGTTGTACTCGATCATATTCATTTGACAAAAATTACACGAGTAAAGAAAACATTAAGAAGAGTGTAAGTAGGCTGTTTAGGTTTTTTTATTGGTAACGCCACCTCTGTATGAAAATCACTGGCTGTGCTGTGTGCAGTCTGTGGCTGCTTTGCATTGTTGTCTGCCATTGTAGTGTTGGGCAGCGGCAGCTGGATGTGAACAGCGCGTAGCGATGCGCAGTTGGAGGTGAGCCGCCAGCAGTGGTGGATGTGGGGAGAGAGATGGTGGAGATTTGTAATTTTTCATGAACTGCTATATTTATATATGATGATATCAAGGTAAATACATTGTTTGTTCTCTATTAATATCTTTCATTTGCTAACTATCCCTATCAGTAGTTAGTGCCTTCCATAGTTTGAATCTTTTATTTAGCTGGCAGTAGTGGCGCTCGCGGTATTGCAGTAGCTTGAGTAGCGAAGATTTTTGTGAGGTAAGTGATTTCTGGAAGATATAGTTTAATGTTAGTCAGGGCCATTCTTTTGTAGGGGTTCTTGAAAGTCAGATTGCGTTGCGCTAAAAGTATTGTGTGTCAGGTTAAGGACAGTCGTGTATAATTCATCAAGGGGACGTTTCATATGTCGACCCTTAGCCGAGGATACCTCACTGGAATCTTCTGATTTTTTTTCTTGTAGTTTGTGTAATTAGTGTAGATTTTGTTTATTGATAGCGCGTAATCATAGAGAGAATTTCCTTTGTAGTTGTAGTTTTTCATTGTTGTACAGTAAAACAGTTGTGGCATGCATGTAGATTTGCAGCAAGTTTTTCGCAGCTGCGCTTGCAATTAACTAAATATTATTTTCAGTGCTATGTTAATGTGTTCTCTTATTTTTGCTCTTCAAATTGTGTTTTTCTGTGTTGTCGTGTGAAATACTGTGACAATAATGGCGTGTGAAAAACGTAATACTAGGCTCCAAAGTAAACTGAGAAATGACAGTGAAGACGAAAGCAGTGTGTTAGCGCCGCAGAGTAATGAATTAACTAATGTTCAAAGTAGTAATTTGGTAATTGCGCATAGGGAAATGGAGCGGGCGGCAAACAATGGTGTAGACAGTGAAACAGGTAGTGAACAGGGAAGCGTTATCGATCGATTGGTCGGCAACAGCTCGCCTCAGGAATCGGGAATGACAGAACACAATATTGCAAATACTGCAGACTCAGGTTTTGGGTTCTCACCGTTTTCTCAAATGAGTCAAGACACATTTTCCGCTTGTCAAAATGTGAATGTTGCCGGTGCAACTTCACTGCCGAAAAGCACTGAGGAACATGTTTCAGACACCAGTGCATTGTTATTACAATTAATGCAACAAATGGGACAAAAGCTTGAAAAGTTAGACACAATGGAACAACACCAGAGACAAACACAGCAACAGTTACACACAGTGGAACAAAATCTCAAAAAGTTAGACACAGTGGAGCAAAATCTTAAAAAGTTAGACACAGTGGAACAAAATCTTAAAAAGTTAGACACAATGGAACAACACCAGAGACAAACACAGCAACAGTTAGACGCAATGGAACAAAATCTTCAAAAGTTAGACACCACACTTGAACAAACACGCGAAGATTTAACTACTGAGTTACATAACATTGAATCGAAATGTCAAAAAGTCTGTAATGACGTAAAAACACAAATTTGTGAGCATTTTCAACCTATTTTTTCGCGGCATGAAAATGCATTACAGAATCACGAAGCAGCCATAAAAGAACTGCAAACCATTGTTCATGAAAATCATGAGACCTTGTGGGCTAAAATTGACTCAGTTGCATCTACCGATTCGGTTACACAACTTGCAAGAACTCAGGAAAACTTAAAGGACACAGTAGATACCCTGAAAATTGGTTCAGAAAGACACATGGAGGAAATAAGTACACTATCGGAGAAAGTAACCGAACTTTCGGATCAGGTCACTAACTTATCTACAAAGGTAGATGATGATCTGAATGACACAAGACCCGTAGCCTTCACTGACACAGAAGAGTATGAACAAATAAGAAAATTCAAACAAAATCAAAATCAAATCAATACACAGTACAAAAGAGAAATCCGAGAAGTACAAGATCAGTTGGCACAAGTAGTACAAGAATTACGTATTTCAGAGGACACTCGCGCCCCAATACGGGAAGAGGGACTTAGAAATACGGAACAGCCACAAAATAATAACACAGGGCATTTCGGAAGTTATGAAAGAAATTGGCAATGTGCACCGAATTTTGAGATGGAACGGCTGACACGACCTAACAATGACCAATATGCGACTCGCCGACATGATGATTTTGACTATAAGCTGTTCATGACTACACGTAAATTCAAAACATTTAAGAATTCTGGCAACGACATTCATCCACAAGCATGGCTCCATCAATTCTCTCATTGTTTTCCTCCCAACTGGTCATTAGAGCACAGATTAGAATTTATGTGTGGCTACTTGGAGAATGAACCAGCTGTAAGAATGCGATCGGTAATTCACGATTGCCACAGTGAAGGAGAGTTTTACCATGCCTTCCTCTCAGCATATTGGTCTCAAGCCACACAAGATCGAGTAAAACATAGCATCATAATGATGAAACGTTTCGAACAATCTGAATTTTCCAGTCTTGTGAAATATTTTGAAGACATGTTGCATAAGAATCAATATCTTTCAAACCCATACAGCCCCTCAGAACTCATCCGCATTTGCTTACTCAAATTGCCTGAACATTTACGACATATTATTTTAGCAGGACGTTGCAAAGACGACATTGAAGCATTTCAGGGACTGTTACAAGAACTGGAAATTGACACAGACCGTCGCGGGATGCGAAAACAGGAAAACAATCACTACAGGTCACATCCGTCACAATTCCGGTTCGACAGAAACAATAACTGGACACGAAAAGGCTATTCTTACAACGCAAATCGTGACCAAAACAGACACCACCCATATGACAACCGCAGGCAGAGTAATAATAGTTACAGAGAAAGATCGCATTTCCGTAGTAATGACTGTCACAGAGAAACAGACAATATGGGAACCAAAACAATTATTATCAATGGAGGCAGAATAACTTCAGACGCAACAGTTTGGCGCACAGTTACGATTCAGGGAGAAATTCTCCACCATGTGACCGACAAGAAAGAAACTACAGGAACTACCGACATGACGACAGACGATGTGATCGTAACGACAGACCTGAATTGCATCAGAACTGGCGGGATTCAAACAGAGCAGGGCCCTCTCGTCACGGTGAATTTGTAGAAGTTAGGTCTCCAAACCCCAATAACGACGCGCGCCAACAAAGAGACAATAGGCAATGACTCACACCGCTGGCAGCCACAAAACATACTTATGAAACTGACGACGCAGCTGCCGTAGCTAGTAATTACGTAAAAATGGAAGACATTAGGGACATCTTACTCCAGGAACACGACATAAAACATAACAACATTGCATATCCTGTGAGTCACATTACAGTAAATGATGTAAAATTTACAGCAGTACTTGACTCTGGCAGTCCCTTTTCAGTAATTAATGAAACAGCCTTTAGCAAATGCAACAAATCGAACGATTGTCCCACACTTCCGTTACGTAAGATTAAATTACAACGTGCAATCTTTGGAAAAAGTGTAGATGTACGCCAACAAACCAACTTAGAATTCTTTTGTCAAAGCCACAGCTTCTCTATGAGCTTTCTTATTGTTCCATTATTGTCGACGGAAATTATACTGGGAGTAGACTTTTTGAATGAATACAAAGCAATCTTAAGCTTTCACGATGCTGAAATAAGTTTAGAAAAAGAAGGTAAGTCAATAGCTTTGAAATTTGAAGATTGGCTCTCAAACCATGACGAGGAAATTAATCGGCTTTACCTCCTGTTAGACAACAGTTCGGAATTTTCAACGGAACTTGACACTAACAATCACTCTGCAAGTACTGACAGGGATGGTATCGACGACATATTTGATACTAATGATTTAATTCAAAATAAAATTCAAACAATTGAGAACTGTAATGACATTGATAGGCAGGACCTTTTTGAGATTTTACAGGCACATTCCACAGTTTTTACTCACAAAACAGGAACAATCAAGGGATTTCAATACCAATTTCGTGTTCGTGAGCATACTAAATTTTGTGTTAGACCATACGTAATTCCGGCGCATTATAGGGACCGTGTTAGAACAGAAGTACAATCTATGCTTGATGAGGGCATTATTGAGCCTGCAGTAAGCTCATACAACAATCCATTACATGTTGTTGAGAAAAAAAATGGATCGATCAGGCTTGTCTTAGATTCGAGACAAATCAATACGATCATTATTCCTGAAACAGACAGGCCGCAAACGTTGGAAGAAATTCTTCAAAATTTTAATGGTGTAAAAGTGTTGTCTTCCATTGATCTCAGATCCAGCTTTTATCAGATCGAACTTCATCCAGAATGTAGAAAATACTCAGCTTTCCTTTGTTTCGGCGTTTGTTATCAGTTTCGGAAACTTCCCTTTGGTTTGAACATTTCTTCAGCAGCATTCATTCGCGGGCTAAATTCCATATTACCTGAGTTCTTAAAACGTCACATCACCTTATATGTGGACGATATTCTAATAGCAGAAGCTTCATGGGAACTACATAATTGCATCCTCAACAGTTTGTTACGTATTTTTGCAGAATCTGGAATTACAGTTAACTTGGAAAAGTCTGAATTCGGTAGGACAAAGGTGAAGTTTTTGGGACATATTACTTCTTCTGAAGGCATTCAGCCGGATCCTGAAAAGTTAGAAGCAATCAGAGCCATTCTAGTTCCATCCACAAAAAGACAAGTCCGCAGTTTTCTAGGTCTCGTAAATTTTTACCGTCGTTTTCTGAATATGCAAATTCTTGTTACACCAAAACTTTGTTCTCTCACTGGAAAAAATACTATTTGGAACTGGGACGAACAAGCACAGTTGGAATTCGATTCTTTAAAAGAAGCGTTACTTCATGCGCCAATATTAGCTCATCCAGATCTATCACAAGATTTCTGCCTTAGCACGGATTCTTCTAAAGTCGGTCTTGGTGCCCATTTATTTCAAGAAGCCATAGAAAATGACATTACTGTTCAGAAAACCATTGCTTTTGCTAGCCGAGTGCTAAAAAAATATGAAAAAAATTATTCCGTTACTGAATTAGAAGCTTTAGCAATCGTTTGGGCATTTAACAAATTCCGTTTCTTTCTTTCTGGTAAGCACGTAAAAGTATACAGTGATCATCGTGCATTACAATTTCTTATGTCTTCAAAATTAAATCATGACAGGTTAAAACGTTGGGCATTGTTTCTGCAAGAATTCCGCTTCACAATAGTCTACATTCCCGGCAAGGAGAACATTGTTGCGGACGCACTGTCACGCGCACTGGCTGGGCTTGAGAAAAGTACCACAGAAGGCAACCTCGAGAAAAATTTCAGTATTCTTTACATTCAGAAAGTCGCCTTTGAAAACTTCATCACCACATCTTTAAAGGACATTGCTCATGAACAAGATAAAGATCCGATTTGGAAAGACATCAAGAGCAAATGGCATGAAAAGACACACACACAGATTCGGCATTATTATCTGGTTAGAAACAACATACTGTTCAAACGCTGCACTGTTGATGACAAGCTATGGGTACTTTGCATTCCTGACGATTTTGTTAATAAGCTCATTTGGTACATTCATTTCAGCTACGCACATTTTGGTCCACGAAAATGTTATCATATTCTTCGAACGACTTGTTATTTTAACAATATGGAAAAAAGAATTCGAAGAGTCTTGTCTATTTGTAAACTTTGTCAAAAGGCGAAACCATCTACTGTCTCACATCATGCTCCGTTGTTTCCTATTATTCCTTCTAAATTAAAAGAATTTGCTGCTGTTGATCTCTTGGGACCGCTTGTCAGAACATCCAATGGATTTTCGTACGTTCTAGTCGCTGTTGAACTTACTTCAAAATTTGTTTCTTTCACTCCGTTACGTAAAGCCACTGGACGATCTGTATCCAACGCCTTTGTTAAAAATTTCTTACGTGAAGTTGGCCACGTTGCTAAAGTCATTTCAGATAACGGACCGCAATTTAGATCTGCTGTTTGGTCACGCACGCTTCGGAATTATAAAATCAAACCTGTTTTTATTTCATTGTACTCACCACATTGTAACCCGTCTGAACGGATTATGAAAGAAATCAATAAGCTTTGCAGACTTTATTGTCACAGAAAGCATCAGCATTGGGACAGACATTTACACTTATTTCAAAATGTGCTGAATGAAATGCCTCATGATTCCACTGCTTTACCACCTACTCTTGTACTAAAGAATGAAGAACCACCGAACAGAATCAGAGAGCTTGTACCTTTCCCAAATACACGTAAACTTCGACACAAAGACATAATTGATTTGGCTCTTAAAAATATAAAATCTGCAGCAGACAAAAGGAGAAAACT
Organism: Schistocerca piceifrons; assembly: GCF_021461385.2. Classification (NCBI taxonomy): domain Eukaryota; kingdom Metazoa; phylum Arthropoda; class Insecta; order Orthoptera; family Acrididae; genus Schistocerca; species Schistocerca piceifrons. Next base: position 1,162,534,211 of record NC_060138.1, on the reverse strand, counting down.
ACACGGTAAAGCAAATGCAAAGAAATTGTATATTGGTCAGAAAGTTCTCATTAAAGCTCATTCATTGTCACATAAGAAGAAACACTTGAGTCACAAATTCTTTCTAGTTTACAATGGACCTTACAGAATCCGACGTATACCACATGATAATTGCGTTGAAGTTGAAACTCTGCGTACTAGGAAGAGTAAAGGTTTACACCACATTTCACATGTAAAACCATTTATTGAAAGATAATCTGCTTTTTAACTTAGTATTTGCCATAAAATTTTTCACTTCACATTTCTAATATGCATTGTCAGACTTAGAATCTGTTAACATACAACAATGTTTGAAGTTAAATATCCAATCAAGAACCAAGAGAACTTACTTAAACAGAAATGACGAATGCATTGCTATAGTGAACAGACGTCACAGTGTTATTGTGTGTGTACATTCTTGCTTGTTAGTTGCACGATTATGGAACGACTATAAGGCTTACATACTTAGAACATTTACCAGTACTGCTAATGAGATTTTAATGCAACATTTTGGTTTACTTGAAAATATATTCTGGATTTAAAGTACTTTCTGTGAGATACCAGATGACACAGTGGTTAGTTTATGTGACAGCTACACGATTTTATCACGACGCTACTAATGAGTGACAATATACAATGTTGCTTTTGCTGTGTTTCTGTTTTATATCTGCACAGTTTTTCTGTTTTATTCTGGAAAGTAAAACATGTTTTAGTAGTAACTTTTGTAGTATAGCTACAATGAGACAGGGTTTTCCGTAGCACAACAATACGTTACAGCACAGTACGTTCTTCACCACAACAATAAGCGTAATAACTAAGATATCTATACGCAAAGCATTTCACTTTCGTTTATCATGAGGTAAGTACATTGTCTTCTGCAGAACTTAGCTTTCGGAGGACGATAACTGCGACACTTCCACAGAGATTATCTTACAGCAAGACGCATATTTAGCGCTACAGGACACGTATTTGAGTGATTAATTTTGTACTTAAAACATTTATTTTTAAAGATTTTTGAATTACAAAGAAAGTTTTCTGTGATACATTTCATTCCATTGCTGTAATCTGTAACACCTGAGGGTATAATTATAATAATCCTCAGGGGGGTACCCGCTTACTTTGTGTACCATGTGTGTGGCAACCACAAGGAACCCTAGCTAATATGGTATTTGCTTATACAACTTTACACATCGGTACCATATTTCTCTAACACACAAATTACACAGCTATCTGATCATGTAACTGAGAGATAAACTTTTTTTATTACATCAGTGACAGATGTTTACGCAATTACACAGTTGGATAACTTCACACTTATGAAATTGTATTTTGTCTGTACTTTGTGAAATGCTCATATTTTTTCGGAACCATTGTGATACTATGAGAGCTTTGAATGATGTATTTGGTATGGATTCATGATTTTTAAAGTACGTTTGAGGCAGATGACACTTTTGACATGAGCAGAGAATTTTTTTAATTATTGGAGGAAGCTACGACGATTTTGAGATTTGACTGAGGTGTTATGTTGTTATTTTTACGACGACGATGTGTATTATGCTGCTGAGGTATGTTTATGATTAATAGGTTGAGGCTATATGAGTTATATGATTATGCTTCATATTTATAATGACGAAATATTGACGAGTGTCGATGGATACGTATATGTGTAATAAGGTAAGGAGTAATGAGTAGTGATTAGGGACTCTGATTTGTGGAAAAGGTTGTTGGAAACCAAGAATCGTACTTTAAGAGTTATGAAATGTGCGTAAATGCGTGACTGTATCACAATACTGACGAATATTTTATTTGGACACTTATATTTATAGGATTTCCTTTCTACAGATTTGCAACGCTAATTCTTGACCTGTGAAATATTTTTATGTGAGACTGTCACTGTAGCGGAAACTGGTGTCGTAAATATTTCCGTAAGAAAGTTAAGTGACCACCTGCAGGTAATGCGTTGTGGGCACGCAGCTGTGTCAAACACCTGGAGAACAAGCCATTAGGGTGTGCCTTTCAGAGCACAGGAAAAAAAAATGGAGGCCATTATCCTGGCCATTGTCATTCCTTTAGAGAAAGCATCGCAAATCCGACACGCTGATTACTTGGAAACATATCGTACTTTCTGATATTTACTGAAATGCCTAATGAAATGACAAGAAATAGTTTGTCTACACACCTGACTATGACTACTGTCTTTCTAGATAAGAGATTTTTTTATTACTTACGAAATGCCACATGACTATTGAATGATATTTTTATGCTTTGCTTTTCGTAGTTGCTTATTTCATTTGACATCTGGTTTCCAGCTGTGTTGCAGCATTGCTTTTATAAAATAAAATGCATTTGCTAATGTGAACACTTTCTGTCAACAGATCTATTAAATAATTATTTTATGATCCACATTCTTTAAAAAAGGAGCACTTGGAAAGGAAAGAACAATAAGAAGGAACTAGTAACAGTAACACATAATTTTCTTTTGAAGTACATGGTAATATTTCTTTTTACAATCAGTTGTTGTGGTGCACCACTTTAATTACATAGATATTAAGATGTGAATATACATTTCCCTTATCTGCATTGTTGTTTTTACTGTAATATTTTTTCTGCTTGAGCTATGTCATGTTTAGGTATAAGTTGCTGCTGTTTGCCAGGCATAGTGTTACTGAATTTGACTTTGTGTTACTCTTCTAAGCTAGTTTTTCTTGTTTCCTGCACAGTGCCTTATATTAGTTGTAATTTATGCTGCTTGCTTTGCCATTTCTATTTTTTTCATTGCTGTTTATATTAATTGTTTTATGTGCTGCTGCATTGCCTCGCTCCTTAGTTTAGCATCTGAGCTCAGTAGATTTAAGTTAGCTTAAGAGGAGGTAGACTATATAAGAAACTGACTATGGACAATATGAAAAAGATTTGGGCCAAAATGAGCATTGTACACTGAGAAATAATTATATTGAAAGAAATATGAATAGAATACAGAAAGCAGGTATAGACAGGACTTTTTGCGAATAATGATGAATGAAGGGAGATCTCCAAGAAGTAAAGAAAGTTTTGTTTGCAAAATACTGCAGTACAACAAACCCTGTCCTTTCCTTTTGTGTTATCCCACTATATGTTTGTGTACCCTTGTGTATTTGTTTTCTTCCTGTCTCTGTGTAGTTTCATAGAATTTTTTCTTCTTTTAATATTAAGCTACATTCACTATGATGAGGAATAGTGTTATCCTCAAATATAATTTGTATTAATAATATGTTATTTACCTTATAAATATGCTTAGACATTATTTATTCTGGTTTGTTGCTCACATGTGAAGGTGATGTTTCAAAAGCTCTTGTGATCTTTATGTATTTACTTATGTCATAATTCCTGTAACACTGATGTATATGTCTATTTCAATTCTTTTGTAACGCCTGTTTTACTACAAATGTTATCTGTATTGTTATGTTCTTTAATGATGTACCTTTGTAATTGTATTCTTATGTTATAAAATTGTAATTGTCACCAGTTCATGATATTATTAACTTGTTAGTTACATTTCACTGCACACATTTCTGTTGGTCATAGTATATGGACAATATGTGAGAAGTTGGGACTGTTAGTGTTTGCACGTGTGTTGATAATTCAGCAAGGGACTGGATAACAGCATTGCTGGTTCTAAGGACAGTTCCGAAAACTTTGTGAGTGCACAAGTGGTGGTTTATGGACTTGCTATATTATCCGCAAGACTCTTCAATGGTGATTGTGCACCTGCACAGTCACAACAGATGGCTGCTGGCTATCTCTACAAGGACTACAGTGGGTCTGCACCTCTGGTGGCCCACCAATACCATTATTTCTACTAGGACTACAGTGGGTCTACACCTTTGCTGACTCACCAGTACCATTATTTCTGCAAGGACTGCAGTGGGTCTGCGCCTCTGATGGCCCACTAATACCGTAATCTCTACCAGGACTACAGTGGGTCTGCTCTGTGATGACCTACCTACCAATATTCTTCCAAACTTCGAATGACTCTGCTGTGGGTTTGCTCTGTTGTGGCCCATTACCTGTATGTATGTCAAGAGTCAGTACTGTCTTTCCGTTGGAAGGACAACACTACTTCTTCAAGACTGCATGGAAATCCACTACTTCCGTGTGCATTTTCTTCTACTGCTCAGACTTTGAGAAAAACACTATATTTTACCGTAATGAACGATTAGGACTGTCTTTATGGACTGTGAGACAATTTTAGCTTTTGACCAATGTTGTATCAATAAGTGTGTGCATTTGATTTCTTTGTTATTGTAATTATGAAAAATTTTATCAAATCATTATTGGCCACTGCCCAAAAAAAATTTGAAAAAAATTTTTGTGGGGAGCATGGGGGCTATGTAAGTAGGCTGTTTAGGTTTTTTTATTGGTAACGCCACCTCTGTATGAAAATCACTGGCTGTGCTGTGTGCAGTCTGTGGCTGCTTTGCATTGTTGTCTGCCATTGTAGTGTTGGGCAGCGGCAGCTGGATGTGAACAGCGCGTAGCGTTGCGCAGTTGGAGGTGAGCCGCCAGCAGTGGTGGATGTGGGGAGAGAGATGGCGGAGATTTGTAATTTCTCATGAACTGCTATATTTATATATGATGATATCAAGGTAAATACATTGTTTGTTCTCTATTAATATCTTTCATTTGCTAACTATCCCTATCAGTAATTAGTGCCTTCCATAGTTTGAATCTTTTATTTAGCTGGCAGTAGTGGCGCTCGCGGTATTGCAGTAGCTTGAGTAGCGAAGATTTTTGTGAGGTAAGTGATTTCTGGAAGATATAGTTTATAATGTTAGTCAGGGCCATTCTTTTGTAGGGATTCTTGAAAGTCAGATTGCGTTGCGCTAAAAGTATTGTGTGTCAGGTTAAGCACAGTCTTGTATAATTGTTCAAAGGGGACGTTTCAAGAGAGCAAGCCAAACATTAAGTTTAGAACTTAATTCCCGGCTAAATGCGCCCTTCAGTCTCACGCCTCAAGGGCAAAACAGCTTTAATTTAAAACCGGCTGAAGGCCAGAAACTTAAGAGTCAAAATAGGAATTTCAATTTAAAAGGCAGAAGACCTTATCTTAAAACATATCTCAAAATTAGGTTGAATGCTCAAACAATCTCACACCCTAAGGGCAAAACAACCTTAATCTAAAAATCGGCTACAAGCCATACAAGTACAAACAACAAGAACAAACAAGAAAAGGCAGCACACCCAAGGGCGCTCAGAAGTTCTGAGGGTTGGCCTGGAATTCAAACACTAACGCTCGCTTAGGTGAGATAGGCAGTCGGCCCAACAAATTTTCAATCCAGCAGCAACCCAGCCGACAGACAGTCATCGGACCAAGCGACAGGATAACGTCCGCTCCAGCCGACCAGCACACAACATGGAGTTCAATAGAACAACGCAGAAGGTATCGGCGCCCACAACAAATTACACATTCAGCTGTCAAACTACACACTGTGCTGGACAGCCACAACACGACGAGGAAGATACACTGCCTGAATTTACGTCAACGGCCAGGGCAGGTAACTAGAACGTTAACGGCCACAAGGCAGAACATTCGTCTGGTGCACTTCAATTCAAAATAATCAAGTTAAGTTAGACTCCACAGGAAGGGGCCTAGAATTTCGCCAACTTGAAAACACAAGGTGTTGCTCACGGGAATGTCCCAACAGCCCACAACGAAATTCAAACGACACAATGTGAACAGTTGGGGCTGTCTGGTAGATTAAGTAAAGACTCAACTTTCGGTCTGGGATCGATGAGCCACGGATCTCGTAGCAATGGGAACAGCCCCTCACACTCAAACCGCATATGGACGCAGGCCCGGCCAGACACCCGCCACAGAGACTTCCTCAATGCTCCACGCCAACCAACCAACTCCGCAGCCCGGAAACGGTGAAAGGACCAAATATACGTCGGCCGATGAAACGACCAGCCCAGCCGAACGACCAACCAACGGTCGTCCCGCTCCAATCTCCCTCCGTCGGACAGTTCGTGTGTGTCGCCAGCGGTTGGCGAGCACTGGCTGTTGGCGCCTCACCGGCGCTCCGTCCCTCACTTCACTGCTGCTGCGTCCCGACTGCACTGCTGGTCCGTCCCGGACTGGCTGCCAGCCACAAGACGGCCCCAAAATGCTATCGGTCGCTCCGGACGTGCTACCACAGTGCACTTATCGACATGCGCCGCTGCTGCCGCTCACGGGCAAGTGAGGCAGGAAGCTAATGGCGCCAGTAACTGGAATAAGAAAACGAGGTGGCAGTACGGTAATAGAAGATGACAAACAATAAATAGCATGAACACGAGCTGTGCAGGGCTCGCTGATTTTATCTGATTTTTAGCGTTTATATGATCACCGTGCTCCAGAGTGCTTTCTAAAATTTCAAATCCGCGGAATTTGATGGCCAGGGGCGTAGGGTAAACTCATTCCGTGTCTTCGATCCACGCACGTAGGCTACGAGCTATGTGACACGTTCCATTGCGTTGTCCTGCTGGCAGATGAAATCGTACCGTGTAAAAACAAACTGCATGTAGGGAGTGGACATGGTCCCCGAGAATAAATGCATACCTTTGTTGACCCATTGTGCATTCTGGAATGACGAGATTGCTCACGGAACGCCATGAAAACATTCCTCGTATATAACATTCTCTCGTTCGGTTTTTGTGTTTGCGTTCTGACGTTTCACGCCGTACGCGCCAGCGGTCATCTGTCCGATGAATCACAAACCATGACTCATTTGAAAAGGCCACCTGCCGCTACTAACAGGGGAACCTCCCCATCGCATCCCCCCTCAGATTTAGTTATAAGTTGGCACAGTGGATAGGCCTTGAAAAACTGAACACAGATCAATTGCGAAAACAGGAAGAAGTTGTGTGGAACTGTGAAAAAATAAGCAAAATATACAAACTGAGTAGTTCAAGGGAAGATAGGCAACATTAAGCACGTTGGGAACGCAGGAGCGCCGTGGTCTCGTGATGCCGGCACGGCTCAGCGTGCTTGGTCAGAGGGTTAGCCGCCCTCTGTAATAAAAAAACTGAGTTAATAAATCAACAACGAACTTAAAAGGGTGTCTTACGACGTCCGCCCCGATCAGATACAACAAACGAAAACGAATAAAATGAAAAAAAAAAAGTGGTAACGTGAGCAGCTGCGGAACGAAAGGTCCTTGGTTCAAATCTTCCATCGAGTGAAAAGTTTAATTTTTTATTTTCAGTTTATGTGACAAACTCTTATGCTTTCATCACTTTTTTGGGAGTGAGTATCAAATCCACAAAAAAAACCTAAATCGGGCAAGGTAGAAGAATCTTTTTACCCATTCGCCAAGTGTACAAGTTAGGTGGGTCGACAACATATTCCTGTCATGTGACGCACATGTCGTCACCAGTGTCGTATAGAATATATCAGATGTGTTTTCCTGTGGAGGAATCGGTTGACCTATGACCTTGCGATCAAATGTTTTCTGTTCCCATTGGAGAGGCACGTCCTTTCGTCTACTAATCGCACGGTTTTGCGATGCGGTCGCAAAACACAGACACTAAACTTAGTACAGTGAACAGAGATGTCAATGAACGAACGGACAGATAATAACTATGCAAAAATAAAGAAAGTAAAATTTTCAGTCGAGGAATGACTTGAACCAACGACTTCTCGTTCTGCAGCTGCTCACGCCGCCACGAGACCACGGCGCTCATAAGCTCACATTGTCCATTATGTTGCTTATGTGGCCCATGGACTACTCAGTTTGTATATTTTGCTTATTTTTTCACAGTTCCACACAACTTCTTCCTGTTTTCTCAATTGACCTGTGTTCAGTTTATCAAGGCCTATCCACTGTGCCAACTTATGACTAAATCTGAGGGGGGTGCGATGGGGAGGTTCCCTTGTAAGTAGGTGCCCAGTTTCGGTAGTGGCTTGCAAATTCCAGCCTTCGTCGCCGACGAATAGCTCTGAGCATGGATGCAGACCGAGCTGCCGGAGCTGACGACCGAGTGTGCGTGAGGTGTGCTTGCTTGTCTGAATGAATTTACGATGTTCTCTTTTCTGAAGAGAGCCTTGGTCGAAGACTAAATTGTGACAGACTTTTAGTTGTGCCTGGATGCAACTCAGCGTGGCACCTCTACGCTTAGTAGCAGCCGGCCGGAGTGACCGTGCGGTTCTAGGCGCTACAGTCTGGAGCCGAGCGACCGCTACGATTGCAGGTTCGAATCCTGCCTCGGGCATGGATGTGTGTGATGTCCTTAGGTTAGTTAGGTTTAATGAGTTCTAAGTTCTAGGCCACTGATGAGCTCAGAAGTTAAGTCGCATAGTGCTCAGAGCCATTTGAACAATTTTGAGCTTAGTAGCAATCTACCACTTTCCTTATACTGGGATTCAAAACAAATATTTTATCTGCCAATTGCGTATGAAATACTTCTAGCACAAAGAGACAGAAAAATGTTTTAATGCGTTTTTATATACAATGGCGAACAAAGAGTAGAACCACAACTTAAATACAGTAATTTTACCATTAAGTCTTAAAGGAGACTATAGGACTACTTACCTGAACATCATATGACACGGCTCATGTTGGTCTTGGTTCAGGAACGAGTTATCATCTTCATCTTACTGTGTTGATTCGCTTACCTAAAGGAAAAAATGCAAATTTCTGTTAGTTGTTGCTTGAATTCATTCATATTAATAAATAAAACAATCGGCATGTTAGGTTACGATGTGGCAGCAACAATGTTAGGCGCGCGATTTATTATATGCATATTTTTTCAACGACATGTATCGTGTTTTGAATTTAAACTCATTTTTTAGAATTCAAAAATTTAGCTTCCGTTCTCCATCTCGCATCAAACAAACCGAAACGTCTTCTTACCGAGATAGAAATCCAGTGTAGAACTTTGATATTGGCGAAGGATCGGTTTTGGGAGGTACCTGCGGAGAGCTTCACCTTTCGTAAAGTGCAAATGAATATATGAAGTTATCATCCTCTGTTGCGTTAGTTAACCCAGATAGGTGTCGCAGTGGTTAGCATACAGGACTCGAATTCGGGAGGACGACGGTTTCCTCTGAAAGGGCTCCTCCGACTTCCTTCCCCATCCTTCCCTAATCCGATGGGACGGATGACCTCGCTGTTTGGTCCCCTCCCGCGAATCAACCAACCCCAACCGTGTTCACCTGAACACCGGGACGAAAATGACCTGATGCTAACATCTATAATAATTTTTGAATGTTGTTGCTATTGGAATACCTTCCGTTGACACCTAAAACTGCGACCCTTGCCTAATGATCTCTGCCAGGATTTTAACTTTGTTATTACAATTCCTAACATTATCAGGCCTTACTTTGTGCCGGCCGAAGTGGCCGTGCGGTTAAAGGCGCTGCAGTCTGGAACCGCAAGACCGCTACGGTCGCAGGTTCGAATCCTGCCTCGGGCATGGATGTTTGTGATGTCCTTAGGTTAGTTAGGTTTAACTAGTTCTAAGTTCTAGGGGACTAATGACCTCAGCAGTTGAGTCCCATAGTGCTCAGAGCCATTTGAACCATTTGAGCCTTACTTTGTCTCTGACTTTTTATGTTACTCTAGACCTGTCGAACCGTTCGGAAAGAAGGTATGTAAATTGCTGAAAACCACGCGTTAATTTTGCTTTAGGACACATTTTGTATCCATCCGCCAGCCTTCGGGTTTTCCAGAAGCCGTGTCTGCGCCGGCCCACCGATGACTCGGCGTTTCTCGGCAACAACGCCCCCACGCCGCGCCACTGGCAGAGACTGCCCGTTCCGGGTACTCGTGAATTAAGATCGACCATGCCAATTAAAAAATAATTTTCTCCGAGGAGCTAGTTGGATCACGTTGAATTTTTCACCTCCATGAATCTAATAAAGGTCTCTACCCAAATGGATATGCCATTACATGCTCACGTTTTCTTTAATTATTTTAATGTACACATTCTTGGACAAGGAGTACAATGAGCGTGAACAGTGGACACCAACACCACTGCCACGTCGCAACTTTGTAACTATATTTTATAGTTGTTCATATGCTGTCATGCTTGACGAGTGTTCATGCTGGTTTGTGTAAGCACTGCCACCTGTTCCCTTGCTATTGTGACTAATTGTTTTCTTAACCATTCTTCGCACCTATTTTTGATTTATATGAAGATGGTATCTGTTCTTTCGGTAAGATTGTCTGCCGCGAGTAATGAGTGTAATGGACAGCGGCACTACGAATGTAGCATGTGTACATTAAGTTGGGAATGTGAGTCCCACGGGGAGCGTGTAAGGGATAAGTCCCTGCAGTCGCACTATCCTCTGTGCCGTCGGTGGCTCAGATGGATTGCCGGCGCGTTAGTTCAGCGTGTTCGGTCAGAGAGCTAGCTGCTATTTGTAATAAAAAACTGAGTGAAAGAATCAACAACGAACTTCAAGAACGAACAAAATGGAAAAAAAAGGATGGAAAGAGCGTCTGCCATGAAAGCAGGAGATCCCGGGTTCGAGTCCTGGTCGGGGCACAAATTTTCAACTGTCCCCGTTGATGTATATCAACGGCCGTCGGCAGCTTAGGGTCTTGATTTAATTATCATTTCATATTTTCATTTGATTTGCGTAATTGTGTGGTGTTTCTTTTCTCTTTTTCTTTATTTATTTAGATATCGAGTTGAACTTACGAAGGATTAAGTGGGGAGAGTGCAGTAGGTGGTATAGCACTTAGCAGCCCCATCAATCAAACAAATCAATAGCAGCTTTCACTGTAAGTGCTTGAGCATTGTCCTGCAAAATGATGGTCAGGTCCTGCAAAAAGTGTCATCAGTTCTGTCTCTAAGCTGGTCGTAGGTTGTGTTCCAAAAATAAACAGCATGGAAACAATTTCCCAAATTCCACCGGAACTGCTGCGAACAACTACTAACCATATCATTCTAACGATGCGGCATCTAGTCGACGTGTCCGACGCTTGTATTAAACTATCTCCAGAAGTTGCGGTTTTTATTTATTTATTGTTCCGTGGGACCAAATCTTACCAATTCTTACACTTTAATATTAGTTCTGTACTTAAGATCTTGTCATTGCTTCTAACTAAGGATTACGATTGCACAGTCAGTTATCACACTCGACATAGGCCAAATACTTTGTTTAAATGATTACCTCTCTCGTGCAGCGCCCTGTCTGGAGAGTATACCGTATGCAGCATTCTGTGTCTTCTCGCCATACTTTCACCAGGCACTCGGCAGAACGTTTGCGATCCTAGCTTCCGGATTTGGTCTTCAATACCACGCAAGACGACCCGACTATTTACATCATTGTTTTAGCACAACTCTGTGAGGATTTAGTGTAATAATGTTGGCAGTGTGAGTTGCTTATTTTATTTGTTAAGGTAATACAGCTTTAACCTAATCATTGTTTTGTTTAACTGTAGAAAAGCTGAAGATGTTTTAAGAACGAAACCGGTAGTAAATAAATACGTAATAATACAGCTGACGTTGTTGTCATCAACCATTAATATTACATTTACATAATTTTTCTTTTTTTAAGCTGTAAGAATAAGAATATGGGACAATTAGTGTGTGTGTGTGTGTGTGTTGCAATGTTTTGTGCGCCGCGTTATGGCGATTGGGGCAAAGAGTGTTCGCTCTTCAGGATTTGTGGACCTCAGTTCTTCCTCGCAGAAACTGGTGTGTACAGCTCTCCCGGCTGGGGGATGTAATTTGGCTGCTGGAGCAGAAGCAATGTGCAGTCCGAAGTCCAGAGGCACCCAGCGCCGGCGTTGCTACTATCCGGGCCGCAGCACGTCGCTGCCCTGCCCTGCCTCGCCAACTGAGGCACTAAATTTGCATTACCCTGGCCGTGCTGCTACATTAACAAGGCTCCCACTGTCTTTAAACCCTCCAGAATGGTGTTTCATAACATAAAATGGAGTATGCGCTGCCGACAGAAGCCGCCTGATATTTCGCCGAGGTCGTTGTCTTCCACCAGTGTCTGCTTACTCGGCAACGCACGCGCCCCTTACCTTCTGTACGAACAGTACACTTCTTACTACACTCGCTGTTTGACCCTTCATGATCTTCAACGTAATGGCTCAAACTCACAGACCAGATCTCGTCCACCCCTCTTTCTTAAGAATTTGCAGTACCATTTTATAAAGAAGTTATTTTTACTGACGCCCTTGGGAGAGCCAGGCCTAATAAAACTCTACCATCTAGTGAGCAAGATGTATGAGACAGGCGAAACAGGCTTCAAGAAGAATATAATAATTCCAATCCCAAAGAAAGCAGGCGCTGACAGATGTGAAAACTACTGAACTATCAGTTTAATAAGACACGGCTGCAAAATACTAACACGAATTCTTTACAGACGAATGGAAAAACTGGTAGAAGCCGATCTCGGGGAAGATCAGTTTGGATTCCGTAGAAATGTTGGAACACGTGAGGCAATACTGACCCTACGACGTATCTTAGAAAATAGATTAAGAAAAGGTAAACCTACGTTTCTAGCATTTGTACACTTAGAGAAAGCTTTTGACAATGTTGACTTGAATACTCTCTTTTAAATCCTGAAGATGGCAGGAGTAAAATACAGGAAGCGAAAGGCTATTTACAATTCGTACAGAAACCAGATGGCAGTTATAAAAATCGAGGGACATGAGAGGGAAGCAGCGGTTGAGAAGGGAGTGAGACAGGGTTGTAGCCTATCCCCGATGTTATTCAATCTGTATATTGAGCAAGCAGTAAAGGAAACAAAAGAAAAATTTGAAGTAGGAATTAAAACCCAGGGAGAAGAAATAAAATCTTTGAGGTTCGCCGATGCCATTGTAATTGTGTTAGAGACAGGAAAGGACCTGAAAGAGCAGCTGAACAGAATGGACAGTGCCTTGAAAGGAGGATATAAAATGAACATAAACAAAAGTAAAACGAGGATAATGGAATGTAGTCGAACTAAATCGTGTGATGCTGCGGGAATTAGGTTAGGAAATGAGACGCTTAAAGTAGTAAATGAGTTTTGCTATTTGGGGAGCAAAATAACTGATGATGGTCGAAGCAGAGAGGATATAAAATGTAGACTGGCAATGGCAAGGACAGCGTTTCTGAAGAAGAGAAACATCGAGTATAGATTTAAGTGTCAGGAAGTCGTTTCTGAAAGTATTTGCATGGAGTGTAGTCATGTATCGAAGTGAAACGTGGACGATAAATAGTTTAGACAAGAAGAGAATAGAAGCTTTCGAAATGTGGTGCTACAGACGAATGCTGAAGATTAGATGGGTAGATCAGATAACTAATGAGGAGGTATTGAATAGAACTGGAGAGAAGAGAAATTTGTGGCACAACTTGACTAGAAGGAGGGATCGGTTGGTGGGACATATTCTGAGGCATCAAAAATCACCAATTTAGCATTGGAGGGCAGCGTGGAGGGTAAAAATCGTGGAGGACGACCAAGAGATGAATACACCAAACAGATTCAGAGGAAAGTAGGTTGCAGTAGGTACTGGGAGATGAAGAAGCTTGCACAGGATAGAGTAGCATGGAGAGCTGCCTCAAACCACTCTCAGGACTGAAGACCACAACAACAACATTTTCAGTTTGTCCTTTCGTCATTTATTTGCAGCAAATATAGCAGTCATCTGTATTTCAACTCCCCCCAGAAATTATCCTGCAACAACCTGACTTTAATTTTTGTCGTTGATTAAAAAGCTTCATATTTCGCTCCCGTTCGGAAGAATAGGGGAAACATTATTGCATTCGGACCTCCACAAGACCATTTCTCGCAGTTGGCTCTCTAAGGCTCATGTTATATATTGAAATTCGATCTTGCCAAATACGTGTTGAGAGCAGTGTGTCCACTAACATTTCCATTCTCAGGAAACGTGTAAGAGCAATCGGATATCAAGTTCGGAGAAAATAGTGGTATAGTAAACCGTATTAACGTCCACGAAACTGTATTATGTTCAAAATACGGGTTGTATCGGGACTAATCATCAATAATCAGAGACGAAACGAGCGCGATGATTCTAAGCATAATGGCCTGTTAAATGCATATGCTGAAAGCACTTGTCGAGTAGAAGATATGTGTTTCGCAGTAGCGAAGGTGAGCAACTAGTCATACCTCAAAGGCGTGCACTAGACTTCTTACTTCGAATGGTCATTATCATCATAGCCTGGAGTTACATGTATGAGTGATGTTCGTATAGATGGGCAATGAATCCAACACCTTCAGCGCGGATGCACATTTACGCTCGACCTCCTGTGGAAATCTCCAAGCAGCGAGCATGGAGGACGGACGGTGACTGTGTATAAATGGGGTGGGGTGGGAGTGCGGATCAGTCTGAATCAGCGACAACAGCGCGCCAAGTGGAGAGAAACGAAGTATGCACCGTAAAAATGATATTTGTTTTTCTGCTTCATTTACAGAGTAGTTATTATATTCATGCGTCCGAAATGTTAGAAAAATATCAAGACAGAACAAGTTTTAAAATAAAAGTAAGTAAAGGCTAAATTCGGGAACGAAATTGGATAAGCTTTGCCAAAAGGAACTTGCGACATTGCTTGTAACTGCAATTTACGTGGCTGAAAGTAAGAGAATACGCATAAGACGCATGAATCACGGTCGATGTCTTTTCTTATTAAGATGCAATTCCCGTGACGCACATGGCGTCAGATGATTTCTACATTCTTACACTTCATTCGAATTTCCAATACACTAATAACTATAAGAAACCAAATTTGTTTCTCTTTATAAAATGTCTGTGTTAGACAAATGGTGTTGGGACAACAACCAGCCACAAATTTACTTTCAGTTCCTTTATTCAAAGGATACCGTTACCGATTTCGAATCGTTGTGACTCATCTACAGACGGTTTACACGCTTTCCTTAAAACATGTGGTGCGTTTTTTACAGATTAATTGTCCTAAAATATAAATAATACATAATTATAAGCACGCCACACACAGATGTTGCATTACCGATTTTCGTTGGATGTGACTTGCGTGAAATGTCGGTTTGGAGTGTTTGTTTTCATAACATTCGTCCAACAGATGTTAATACATTCCCACTGCATTCTTACTGTTGCACACGTAATATTCGTATCAAAGATGCTATGATATATCGTAACATTTGAAGCTGTCCTATGTTTGGAAAGGATCATATATTCACTTATGCACCTGAAATGCTTTTTACACTAGTACACAGACATTGATTTTTTTGAGTTTTTGAGCGGATACTATTACATTAATTATAAAGTTGTTCCTTTTTTTAAAGTACTGTATAGGTAAAATAGTACATTATTTAATTACATTTAGCATCATGAGAATTATAATAACATATCAATTTGCTACTTGATCTGCAGATAGGCGTAGGAATATTATTTGCTTTGGAGGTTGGAAAATAATTTTTGGAAATTTTTCAGGAAGCCACACGTTATTAGGAAAGCGTGTAAACCGTCTGAAGCTGATTCACAACGATTCGAAACTGGTAACGGTACCCTTTGAATAAAAGAACTGAAAGTAAATTTGTGGTTGGTTGCTGTCCCAACACCATCAACATTTGTCTTCAAATAACAGCCATGGTCTCAAACCATGTCATCCTATGACAAAATTGCATGTCCATGTTATATATTCTGACGTTTCCGGCTCGTGTGTTTTCTATATCCAATGTACCAACGCCGGCCTCTATGGCCGAGCGGTTCTGGGCGCTTCAGTCCGGAGTCGCGTTGCTGCTACAGTCGCAGGTTCGAATCCTGCCTCGGGCATGGATGAGTGTGATGTTCTTAGGTTAGTTAGGTTTAAGTAGTCTAAGTCTAGAGGACTGATGACCTCGGATGTTAAGTCCCATAGTGCTTAGAGCCATTTGATGTAGCAACAATCGCAGTATTAGGTTCTTCTGTCCAACAATCGCAGCATTAGGTTCTTCTGTCTCAGGAAATTAGTGTTACTTTTGATGTTTTCACATCAAGTTTGTGTGTGTTTTCTCTTCAGCTATAGCTGTAATGGCTTACTTAGTGCGTTAAATTATGCATATACTCCACTGAGTACAATTTTCCTCTTTTTCATATTCGTAAACTGGCTTGGCTTGAAATGTAGCAAATTACACTACAAGTTACACTGTGTATTTGAAGTGTTTCTCCACCAATGGCCATGTCCTCTGTTATTTACTAGCCACTTCTACCTGGAAATAAACGATAGTCTTCACCCAATATTAATAAGTTACAAGAGAAACGTACCTAGCCCGTCCTTTAGTGTCACGCTTCATACCTCTCGAAGCTCTTAAGAGATTTAAGAATGCTATATCTGATTTTATTACTGCTGCTAATTACTGCACTGCATACAATCCAGTAAAAAACCATGTTTCAAATAAATGAAAACGAGAGTATTCACACTAATCGTGTATGGTATTGAAACGTTTCCACTTATGGTCGGGATCAAATACTTGAGTTACCTGCTTCGTAAGGATTTGTTGCTGTTGCTGTATACGAGAAATAAGTTGACGTCCTGGTATAACAAAGACTGACCAAGTGGGTACTAATGACCACATTGATTCGAGCCACATGCCATTTTGAGTTTCAAAGTTGTTTACTTGTGCACTGAAGTAATTCCAGTAATACGACAAGCCAAGGTACAACTGTAGAAGGTCGGTGCAGTGTATGCCTTTTGGAGTCGAATAATTACATTTCAGAATTGCACAGAGACCACCTCGAAACTTTGAGGAAAACTGGAAGCCTAACAGTGGGTCCGAATGGGCCTTTATATACATTCATGCTCATAAATTAAGGATAATTGCAGAATGTGGTGCCACACAACGTGGCACTACACAAAAACTGGCGCTAATAGCATAGGCACAGAATGTAGACACACGACACAGATCTGTAAGTCCACGGTATTGGTGATAAGTTGAGAAAACCGTCCCGAAACCCATGTACTACAAAACGCCACTGTTTCCTGCGCATGTACCCCGACATCAGTATGGGATACGATCACCATGCACACGTACACAGGCCGCACAATGGGTTGGCATAATCTGGATCAGGTGCTATCATGCATGTACAAGAAACCAGCCGATTCTGTTCCAAGGCCATCCGCTCTAGTTTTTGTTTACAGTGTGTTAACTGTAAGATGGCTGAGTTGTGAGGGGAGTGCGGGGAGAGGAGGAAGCAAGCATCGGCTGGCGAGGGAGAGGAGCCGTTGCGGTGGGGGGGGGGGGGGGGGGGACAAGGCACGCCTACCAGTTGCAGTGCTGGCACTACAAATTGCGCGTCATGCTTACACGAAAGCAGACGAAAGGCTTGGAAGTAAAACTCGCTTTAAATGTTGTTCGTAAACGAAACTGAAATCGTCATGTACATTAAAATCTATATATGTTCATCCGATATATTCATCCGATTGCCATGAAACTTTGGTGAGTTGTTCTCCAAACGCCCGAAAAGGTAATGGACAATGTTTCAACAGTTATGAGAATGCAACATGCATAGCGCAATTGATTAGGTCAAGGCTTGTCATGCAGCAGACCCGGATTCGATTCTCATTGCTCGCAATTTTTTTTTTCATTCCTTGCAATGTTAAACTATTAATTATACAATTTAAATATACTTAAACAGGTCATAAAGTATAACGTAACTGTCAATCTCTATATACAAAAATGAATGTATGTATGTCTGCCCTCTCTGCGTTCCCAAATCATTCATCCGATTGCGATGAAATTTTGGTGATTTGTTCTCCGTACGTCCACGAAGGTTCCTAGGCGAAAAAAAAAAAGAAATAAGACACATTCTTGAGGAGATATGACGTCGTAAACAACGAAATGTCACCGCGGGAAAATACCCAGATTTATGCATCCACTATTTGAGAATGAGAGCACTTAGCGACTAGCAACAAACGTTACATACAATTTGAAAACTTTACGAAAATTTTTCTCGCTGACACCCCCCACAAAATAATGAAAGAAAAAAAAAAAGGTGGTCGCTTACTACATTTTCTCAGTACATACCGTAAATCTGCCGCAGTAGGCATGACGTTTTAATGAATTTTTCCGTTACTATTAACTCTAATCGCAACATATTTCGCATACAGTATCCACATATATCAGTAAATGCACCGGCAAATTTATGTCTCTTTACGACGTATAATTCAGGAGATATGACGAGGTAAACATCGAGATGCGTGAAAAAGTGCCGCGTCAGGCATGACTTTTTTTTCTATTACTTCTTCACTACTAACACTATTCGCAACACGTTTCGCAAACGTGTTAAAAAAAGTATATAAAACCACGCAGAACAGTACATCGTAAAACAATAATGAAGCAGACGACAATGGCTACCTTGTACAACACAGCTACGTAATGTTGGCAGCAGTCGAAATTGCGTGCCTCCCGAAGCCTCCCGACGTTTACCGACTTCTGCCGATTCAGAACTAGGGAGAGGTCTGCCATCTAAAAGTTTACACACTGTACTGGGTTCACTGCGACATTTATTACGTCTTTTGTTCGTTTTCCATGAAATGATCGATCTTATCAGAGCAAACTTACGTTCGACGTGAGAAAAGACGCATGGGGAATCCGGAGAGTCGCTGTTCTGAAAACGATTAGCACCGGCGCTGAACGCTATGCGACAGTGACCCGACGATTATCGGGTAAGTGGGTAAGTCCGGAGGCCTGGACTATTTTCAGCTCACTGACCACTAAGTGGAATCGGCTGTTCGCAGGGCCAACGGATCGCATAATAAAGCAGCCAGGATCGGGGAGCGGCAGCTTTTCAGTGCTGCCGTCTGCCGTTGACACTGGTGAGGCGGGAGATGCCTAGCGCTAAATTCTTAGCACGCCGTTCTGTTCTGTTACAGTTCGTGGTATCACCGTTGGAGTTAGGACCACACAGAAGTCCTGCGCGAGGCTCATAACAACGAATATCTACCACACTCCATCTCTACATGTCTTTATAAAGGGTATGGTTAGTTGAAATGTTTCGTAGATAAAGTTCAAAGTGAGAGGACTAACAGAAGAAGAAATTTCAGAGATTAACAATCCTTGGACGACGAGGTCTCTTGAGGTGGTCGCGTTCTAAGATTATTTGGGGCACGAGATCAGTCGTGACCTATCGAAAGGATCGCGTCCCTGCATTCGTCTTTGTAAGAAAGCTGTTTAGGTTTTTATATTGGTAACGCCACGTATCGCTCTGTATGAAAATCACTGGCTGTGCTGTGCGCAGTCTGTGGCTGGTTGGCGTTGTTGTAATATTCGCTATTGTAGTGTTGGGCAGTTGGATGTGAACAGCGCGTAGTGTAGCGCAGTTGGAGGTGAGCCGCCAGCAGTGGTTGATGTGGGGAGTGAGATGGCGGAGTTTTGAGAGCGGATGAATTGAACGTGTGTCCATCAGAGAGAGTAAATTTGAAAGACTGGATGTCATGAACTGATTATATATATATATATATATTATTATTATTGGTGTTTTGCCCTTAAAGAGCGCATTTGGACTAAACTACATGCCCAGTTCCTTTTGCTGCCTTCCTTGCTGCCCAAACTTCCCTCATTCGCTCGCTGTGTTTCTGTTTCCGGTCTTCTGTCCATGCTTCTTGTCGGCTTTGTGTCTTCGGCTTCATCTTGATTGCCTTTTTGGTTGCCCATATTTCTTTCATCTTCTGGCTGTGATCTTGCTTGCGTTCTTCGGTCCATTTTATGCCTGTTCGTTTGTCGCATTGTATCTCATGTAGTTTACTTTTCTTAATGATGTTTCTGAACTTTATTCTGTCGTTAATTGTGTCTGCTGTTATGTTGAGCTGGTTCAGGTCGTTTTCTACCTCTGCCACCCATTTGTTGTTTCTAGTGGTTACCCAGTCAAAGATCTGTTTGGTCAGCCTGTGTGATGGCATTCTGTATAGGTGTCCATAGAATTGTAGTCTGCGTTTTCTAATCTTTTCTGTGATTGTCTCCGTATGTTTGTACAGTTCCTCTGTAGGTTTCTTGATCCATATTCCATTGTTGTTAGTTGCGCCAAATATTTTCCTAAGTATTTTCCGTTCTACTTTTTCTAATTGTCTGATACGTGTATGCCCTAGGATTAGTGTGGTCTCTGCTGCATATGGTGCCTCGGGGAGCACCACCGTGTCGTAATGGCGTAATTTGGCTTTTTGTGAGATAGACTTCTTGTTGTAATGATTCCACACTACTTTGTATGCCTTGTCCAGTTTAGTCTTTCTTTCTTCGTTTGAGTCTCTGTTATGTCCACTCATTTGTAGTGTTTCACCGAGGTATTTGAAGTTTGCCGTTTTGTAAATCGTGCCATACTTTGTGTTCAGAGATGAGAGTTTCTTTGTGCTCATAAGCTGTGTCTTTTCGTAAGAGATCTGTAGTCCAGTTTTGGAAGCGATTTCGTGCAGTTTTTCAATAGCGTCTTTTGTTTCCTTTATACCTTTCGTGACAATCGCCAAATCGTCTGCAAAAGCCAGGCATTTAAACTGTAGGTTTCCTAAGGTTATCCCCTGTTGTGATGTTTCCCATTCTTTTATGACCTTATCTAACACCAGATTGAAAAGGAGAGGTGAGAGGCCATCGCCTTGTCGGACACCTGTGCGAATTTCAAAGGGCTCTGATAGTTCCCCACAGAACTTTACTTTGTAGGTCGTGTTGGTTAAAGTTTGCTCTATGATAGCCCGTGTTTTGTTGTCTACTTTGTATTCTGCTAGAATTTTGAAGAGAGTTTTCCGGTCGATAGAGTCGTACGCCTTTTTGAAATCAACAAAGGTAATGATCAGGTTCTGTTTGTGTTGTAAAATCATTTTCAGGTTCCAAATTTGTTCCGCACAAGACTGCCCTTTACGGAAGCCTGCTTGGTATTCCCCAATCAAGTGGTCGGTTTGGCATTCTAGTCTGTTCAGTAAAGCTTTAGAGAGGATCTTGTATGTGACCGGTAGTAGGGATATTCCTCTGTAGTTGTTCGGGTCAGTCTTGTCACCTTTTTTGTGTAGTGGGTGTATCAGGGCAGTTTTCCAGTCGCCAGGAATTTTCATGGTCTTCCAGATGTCTTCCAAGATCCTGTGAATGTCTTTGGTGAGTTCTGGGTCTTGCAACTTCCAGATTTCCGCGATGATGCCATCTTCTCCTGGTGCTCTACGATTCTTGAGTGACTTTATTATTTCTGTAACTTCTTCTAGAGTTGGAGGTTCACTATCTGGATTGTATGTGCTCGTTTCTGCCATCATTTCTTCCATGGCGGGGGGGGGGGGGGGGGGGTCCGTGTTGAGCAGTTTTTCAAAGTACTTTGCCAGAATGTCACAATTGTTTTTGGTATTGGTTTCTAGGGTTCCATCCGGTCTTCTGAAGCACAAGTTGGGTGGTTGATATCCAGTCATATTTTCTCTGAACGTTCTGTAGAAGTTTCTTGTATTGTTCTTCATGAAGTCCGATTCGATCTCTGTCAGTCGCCGTTTGTCATACTGTCGTTTTTCACTGCGAATGATTTTGCTTGATTGCTTCTGTGTTTTCAAGAAGTTCATCCAATTCTCTTGGGATTTATGGCTACTAAATTTTTTCCATGCACTGATTCGTTGGTCAATAGCTTGGTCACATGTGTGGTTCCACCAACGGTGTTTCCGTGTTCGTGGTGCTTGTGCTAGTTTCATGGCCTCTCGGATTCTTCGTGAAAGTTGTGTCCAGTCTGTCGTTTTCTCCATTTTAATTTTGTGTAATATTTGTGTCTGGTTTAAAGTAACGTATTCTGGATCTGGTCTAACAATTTTGTTCTTCTGGAGCTTTTTCTTGGGCAAAAGACGAATCCTGATCTGTAGTAGGTGGTGGTCTGAGTCGAAGTAGCCTTTACGGGTGTCTATGTTCAAAATTTCTTTTTGTGAGTCTTTTTGCACTATTACGTGGTCGATTTGTAGTTCTTGCTTTCCGCTGGGGAATTTCCATGTGGTAAGTTTTCGTGTTGGTTTCTTGAATTTTGTTGACATAATGGCGAGGTCGTGGCTTTTGCAAAAGTCTATCAGATGTTTTCCGTTTTTGTTGGCGTCCTTGTGTGGAGTATGTTTTCCTGTGATATGTCTGTATATCTTTTCTTTTCCGAGTTTGGCGTTGAAGTCTCCCAGTATTATTTTGACTCTATGTGCAGGAATTTTTCTGATAGTTTCTTCCATTGTCGTCCAGAAGTCATCAATTTCGTCCGGGTTTTTCCTGTTGTAGTCATTAGTCGGTGCATGTGCGTTGATTATTGTGTAGGATTTATTGGCTGATTTCACTTTGATGGTGCTGATTCTTTCGTTTGTTGACGAAAAGTCGATTATGCTGTCCGTGATGGACCTGTGTACTGCAAATCCTGTGCCAAAAAGCCTTAGGTTTTTCAGTTGTCTCGATGGTTTTCCTTTGTATATTCTGAAATTCTCCGTGTTGAAATGGTCTTCGTCTGTGAATCGTGTTTCTTGCAGTGCACATATTTTGATTTGAAATTTTTCGAGAGTGTCTGTCAGCTGTTTCATCTTTCCTGTCTTCATCAGTGTGTTCACGTTGAGTGTGCCGATGTAGTGTTTGCGTTTGGTCTTGAGGGAGTTTGAGAAGCTCCGATTCTTCTCATGATGTTCGTGAGCCCCCGGAATCCGATGCTCACGACAATCCCAGTCTATTGACTGGGGCCCGGGGTAATGAGATTTTTCTCGTTGTACCATCATGATGTTTAGTAGTTGGATGTATGGCATGCTGCCAAGTACAACCTGACTTTCCAGATCAGGAGGTTGGTTGAGGCCGCCACTGACATGTGGAGCAGACGCCTTTTGTAGCCGCCCACTGTGGGAACAGACGCTACTAGTAGTTTTGGTCCGCCCCGAGTATTTCATTTCCTCGGTACCATCTATATCTAGGAGGCATTCCCCTATCCGCCACCTGGGGAGGCGCTCGGTTGTGGGTCTACTAACCGCCCCGAGATATATATATATATATATATATATATATATATATATATATATAATGACTTTTGAACAGTATTAAGGTATATACATTGTTTGTTCTCTAACAAAATCTTTCATTTGCTAACTATGCCTGTCAGTAGTTAGTGCCTTCAGTAGTTACAATCTTATTTAGCTGGCAGTAGTGGCGCTCACTGTATTGCAGTAGTTCGAGTAACGAAGATTTTTGTGAGGTAAGTGATTCATGAAAGGTATAGGTTATTGTTAGTCACGGCAATTCTTTTGTAGGGATTTTGAAAGTCAGATTGCGGCGCGCTAAAAAATATTGTGTGTCAGTTTAGTGATGATCAGAATAAGTAAAGAGAGAAATGTCTGAGTACGTTCAGTTTTGCTCAGCTGTTTGAAAATCAAATAACGTAAGGGGTTTACCAGCACAGTAATTCATTAATTTTACTAAGGGGACGTTTCATCTTATTCAATTTAAAGAAACTAAAATTAATATAAACCTGGATGGACTGACGGACTCATATCTTCATAACTGAATTCGCGTTGAAGTGGACGGCAGTTTATACCCCACATGTATATCAACGTTTAGGTTTTCCTCTGGTCTTCAAAATTTCAAATGGTTCTAAGCACTATCTGAGGTCATCAGTACTATCTGAGGTCATCAGTCTCCTAGCTGAGAACGACTTAAACCTACGACATCACACACATCCATGCCCGAGGCAGGATTCGAATCTGCGACCGTAGCAACAGCGCGGTTCCGGACTGATGCGCCTAGAACCGCTCGGCCACAGAGGCCGGCTCCTCCTCGATCGCTGACGCCAGATGCCGGGATGATTCCCTTAAGGTTTGCGGCCATTTTAATTCGCCATTCTGAGCGCCTGGTGTGTCTCTAATGCCTTTGTGGTCGATGGGACATTAAATCACAATCTGCCATCAAAGTTGCAACCGTGCCTTACATTATCCGCGATCTTCTCGCCAAGCACAAAGGCTAAGTACTGGAATAATGCGCAGGTGATTTCTGTATATAATGGCGCTACACGAACAGACCCACAAAATCACAGACAAGTATCTTTAACGTTGGATATGCTGCAGAATTCTTGAACACATTCTGCGTTCGAATGCAATAAATTTTCCTTGAAATAGAGAAGCTTCCGTCCATAATCAGATCCAGTCTAGAAAGCGTCGCTCCTGTGAAACTCAACTTGCCCATTTTTTCAGATGATATAATGCGAAACATGGATGAAAGGCAACTGGCAGATTCCATACCTAAATTTTAGGAAATCATTTGACACGGTACCCTACTGTAGTTTCTTTACCATTCCTTTATACGCAGGGTGGTCAGGAATACTTTGAAAAGCTTGTAAGGGTGTGTTATGCTGAGAAATGACTGTTAACAAAAAAAAGTTCGATACTTCGCGCAGTTACTGATGTTGAAGGTCTACTTTAGTAGCATTTACTCTAATAGTTAAAACTTAATGTCCACGCACTACATTCGTAGTGCTCCTGCCCATTACACTCATTACTCGCGGCAGACAATCTTACCGAGTCCTGTAAGTGTTCAGGAAATGTGTGTGCATCCAGCACAGAAGAAGGTCAGTGGCCGGTTAGCCTTAACTCTTACAGGAGTCGGTAAGATTGTCTGCCGTGAGTAATGAGAGTAATGGGCAGGGGCACTACGAATGTAGTTTGTGGACATTACTCTGGAACGTCGGTCTCACGGGGAGCGTGCAAGGGATAAATCCCTGCAGTCGGACTATCCTCTGTGTCCTCGGTGACTCAGATGGATAGAGCGTCTGCCATGTAAGCAGAAGATCCCGGGTTCGAAACCCGGTCGGGGCACACGTTTTCAACTGTTCCCACTGATGTATATCAACGCCTGTCAACAGATTAGGATCTTAATTTAATTATCATTTTAGTCATTTTAAAGCGATTGTAGAACAATACATTCACACAATATGAGAGAACATGTAAAAATCTCATATTTATATACTCAACAGTTTCTGCAAGAACCAAGCATTTACACCGAAGCGTCAAAGAAACTGGTTTAGGTATGCGTATTCAATTACAGAGATACGTCTACAGGCAGAATACGGCGCTGCGGTCGGCAACGTTTATATAAGACAACAAGTGTCTGGCGCAGTTGGTAGATCGGTTATTGCAACTGCAATGGCAGGTTATTAATATTTAAGTGAGTTTGAACGTGGTGTTGTAGTCGGCGCATGAGCGATGGGACACAGCAGCTCCGAGATAGCGATGAAGTGGGGATTTTCCCATACGACCGACCATTTCACTAGTGTTTCATCAGTATCAGGAATCCGGTAAAACATCAAATCTCCGACATCGCTGCTGCTAGAAAAAAATTCGGCAAGAACGGGACCGACGACGACTGAAGAGAATTGTTCAACGTGACAGAAGTGTGGCCCATCCACTAACTGCTGCAGATTTCAATGCTGGGCTATCAACAAGGGTCAGCGAGCGAACCATTCAACGAAACATCATCGATATGGGCTTTCGGAGCCGAAGTCCGACTCGTGTACCCTTAATGACAGCACGACACAAAGCTTTATGTCTCGCCTGGGACCGTCAACACCGACAATGGTCTGTTGATGACTAGACACCAAGTTGCCTGTTCGGACGAGTCTCGTTTCAAATTATATCGAACGGATGGACGTTTACGGGTATGGAGACAACCTCATGAATCCGTGGACCCTGCATGTCAGCAGGGGACTGTTCAGGCTGGTGGAAGCTCTGTAATGGCGTAGGGCGTGTGCAGTTGGAGTGATATGGAACCCCTGATACGACTAGATACAGGTGACCCGTACGCAAGCATGCTGTCTGATCACCTGCGCCCATTCATGTCCATTGTGCATGCCGAGAGACTTGGGCAACTCCAGCTGGACAATGCGACACCCAACACCTCCAGAATTTCTACAGAGTGGCTGCAGTAACACTCTTCCGAGTTTAAACACTTCCGTTGGCCACCAAACTCCCCAGACATGAACATTATTGAGCATATCTGGGATGCTTTGCAAAGTGCTGTTCAGAAGAGATCTTCACCCCCTCGTACTGTCACTGATTTATGGAGCGCCCTGTAGGATTCATGGTGTCAGTGCCCGTCAGCACTATTTCACACATTACTCGAGTCCGTGCCACGTCGTGTTGCGGCACTTCTGCGTGCTCGCGGGGGCCCTGCACGATATTAGGCAGGTATACCAGTTTCTTTGGCTCTCAATTGTATATAGCCAATTTGACTTTGTCAGGATAGTATGGTACTACTCTCCACAAGTGATCTGATGAACAGACGGTTCAGTAATCTGCCGCTGTTTGCTGATGACGCGACAGTACACGAGAGAGTATCGTTGTTTGGTGACTGCATGAGGATAAAGGACCACTTGACAAAATTACTAGTTTGTGTGATGAACGGCAGCTCGCTCTAAATGTGGAAAAATGCAAATTACGCGGGTGGGTTCGAAAACTAAACCCTTAATGTTCGAATATACCATTAGCAGGGCGCTGCTTGACGCGGTCACATCGTTTAACCATCTGGCCGTAATGTTGCAAGGCCGTATGAAATGGAACGAACAGTATCAGGGAAGAAAAATGGTCTGCCTCGGTTTTGGGAGTATTTTAGGAAGTATTGTTCATCTCTAAAGGAGATCGTGTATCGAACAGTAGTGCGACCCATTCCTGAGTATTGATTGAGTGTCTGCGATCCCCACAAGGTCGGATTAAAGGAAGACATCGAAGCAACTCAGACGCGTGCTACTTAACTTGTTAGCGATAGGTTCAATCAATAAGCAGCTGTTGTGGAGCTGCTTTGTGATCAGAAATGGGAAACCCTGGGACGAGAACACCATTATTTGCGCGAAACACTGTTGAGAAGATTTAGAGAATCAGTATTTGAGGTTGATGCAGTACTATTCTACTGCCGTAAACGTACATTTCGCGTATGGATCACGAGGGTAAATAAGGGGAATTCGCGTTCGCACGGAAACGTATAACGATTGTCGTTTCCTCGCTCTATTTGCGAATGGAAAAAGACGAGAAGCGACTAGTAGTGGAACATTGTATCTCGACCAATGATCCTTACGGTGGATTTCAGCATATGTGTGTATGTGGCCAAAACGCAAGGGAAGGGTTCTCCCATTTGAGGATGTGCCGTTTACGATGCCGGAAAGTCGCTGCTGGAAAAGCCCACGGCGTTTTTGGAGACACGGTATCTGCTACCGGCTGGGATGGGAGCTTTATACTCACTCCAGTCTCCCACTATGACGCCGGCTGTGGAAATGCAGCTTTGTTCTGCACCATGTAGCAGTGCAGTTCTCCGCTGACGGCAGAGCGCCCTGTTTCACGTTGCTGAGCGTGCCCCATTGTAGCTGCCAGCTGCAGAACTACGTCAGCTGGCCTGCATACCCCCTTAGCTGGATTCAAAGACATTACTGAAGCTGGTGGCGCAACAGGAGCCTTAAACAGTGGAGACGTGCAGCTGACAGTTAGCAAACGGGATATCTAAGGTTTCCCTGGAAGAACGTTGTAACTTTGCACATCGTAGAGAGGAGGAAGGCAGACCAAGTACAAACATGATGAACAAAATTATAGCCACTAGTTTAGCGCCCGCTGCTTAACTCGCATAGACTGTATGGGCAGCAGAGATTTTTTTATTTTATTTACTCGAACTTTTATGTTGTTCACAAACTGCAACATCTTCTAAGCTTTTCACTCTAATTAAGAGCACTCAGTGGTTCACAACCCCAGAGCAGGATACAGCAGTCCACTCACCCCACCGCCGCCCCACACCGAACCTAGGGTTACCATGCGGTCCGGCCCCCAGTGGACCCCCCCCCCACAGGAACGTCTCATTTCAGGCAGGTGCAACCCAATGTTTGCGTGGCAGAGCTGGCGGTCGCCGAGGCAGATGGAAAACCGCCGTAAAAACCATCCACAGGGTGGTCGGCACACCGGACGTCGATGCTAATCCGCCGGGCGGATTAATGCCGGGGGCCGGCTCGCCTCCCCTCTCGGGAAGCAGTTCGTTAGACTGCACGGTTAGCCGGGCGGGCTTCCGAATGTACTTCTGTTTTTTCTTCCTCATGCCTTTTTCGTTCTTTTGGAGATATTTCCGTAGCAACTTTCAGCGCCTAACAAATATTTCTGCATATCTAACCGAGAAGTGAAATACCAATCCTCATAAATTTAGCTTTAAATATATTTAATGTAACGAAATACTTTGAAAGGTGGCTACACTGTGCCACTGCGCCAGAGAGTGCGCCAAAGAGTACTATTAAGCCGCCTCCACAGTGCGTGTTTAGAGTTCGTGGCAGTCTGTGCTTGTTAAGAGATCGGAGAAGACAGTGCGTGTTACGAGATCGTAGAAGTCAGTGCTTGTTGTGACATTGGAGAGGACAGTGTGTGTTAAGAACTCATAGAGACAGTGTGTGCGTGGGCAGAGCTCGTGGTTGTTGTGAAGTTGGAGCAAGATGTTGTAGTAAAGAGTGTAGTTCCATGTCCTATGCAGTTATTTGATGGGAGAGATAGCAGATGTTATTGTAATGAGTGCATTTCGTCAATATATATGAAGGTAAAATTTATAATGTTCCTTTATTAGTTGTGTATCTGAAATAATGTGTCACTACAGGTTCAGTCAACAAAGCATCTGGCTCGTGTCCTTGTATTAGAGTGAATTTTGGTTTTCTTGCGTAATTATAGTTTTTCTAAATTTCTTTTGTCACGTCAGTATAATTGGTATCAAAATTCTTGTCTTGTTGGAAAAGAACCGTGCCAGATGTGGGCGCTGAGTCACACTCCCACATACAGAACAGTTACATTTGTGCTTGGATTTTGTAGGTTTTATAGTTGCTGGGGACTTAATTAATTAACTGTGTTTATGAAAATTTTCTTACATTGTTCTTAGCAGTCAGATAGCGTAATAATACTAGTCAGGGCCAACCGATTACGAGACTTACGTAATCGGA
This sequence comes from Schistocerca piceifrons, assembly GCF_021461385.2. Classification (NCBI taxonomy): domain Eukaryota; kingdom Metazoa; phylum Arthropoda; class Insecta; order Orthoptera; family Acrididae; genus Schistocerca; species Schistocerca piceifrons. The sequence continues at coordinate 1,162,505,355 of NC_060138.1, read as the reverse complement.
CATACAGCAACTAAAAAATATTTTCAATCATATATGTAATTAAGCCCCCATGCACGTGGCGACCGCTGCTTCGGATCGTCCCTTGGAATTTTTCTAATTGTGAAAATTGTAGACTGTAGTATTGTTGTAGTAATTTTGAGTTTAGTGGTTGTAGTCAGTATTGAGTGTGTAGATTTGGTAATTGGCATTCTTCTAATGGTATTTTTCAAAATTTAATTTTTATTGCCTTGTATACGCGTTTGACAATTTTGTGCAATTATTTCAATTGTTCGTTAATCGTGTTTGAGGGAAACATCTCGTGTGAATAGTACTGTTGGAGATAAGGAGTCATTGTGTGTGATTTTCGTACAGTGACGAATCTTTCGTATATTTTGTAAATGATTACGCGATCAATGAAAAAGGCAAAAATGATGAATAGTGAGAATGACGAAATTGTTCACATGGCGAACTCGCCAACAGAGGAAAACAGTATGGTGGATAATGAGGTGGAAAACAATGTGATAAGTCGGGAAAATAGTCCGGAACCATTTCAAAATTTTTCTCAATCAGAAAATTCACAGAATACGAGATCAACGATAGAAGATTCTGGAATAGTATCGAACACAGATAGCTTTGTAGCCATGCAGAAGGAAGCTGGTTTTGTGGGAAATGTGAGGGGTGAAAAGAATTTTGAAACAGTTACTATGGAGCAGTTGATGAGTGCTATATTAAATGTGGGATCACAGTTACGATCTGAATTAAAAACAGATATGGAAACACAAATAGGAACAATTAAAACTGATATAGGAACTATTAAAACTGAGATGGGAACGATTAAAACACAAATGGGAACAATGGAAACACGGATGGGAACAATGGAAACTCGGTTAGGATCTGAATTAAAAACAGAGATAGGAACAATTAAAACAGAGATGGGAACTTTGGAAACACGGTTAGATTCAAGAATAGGGACATGTTTCAAAAATATGAAAGATGAATTAAAGAAAGAAATCAGGGAAGAAGTACAACCGGTTCTGAATTCTCACAATAATAGATTAATTGCAGTAGAAATCAGACAAAGGGAACAGGATAGAGAACAGGAAGAAAGAGATCGCGTGATAGTACAGAATTTTTCAGAGTTAAATTTACAACGTGCAAAGGATAAGGAAGAAATATTTGAGAGAATCGAAGGATCCGTACCAAATGACAGATTAAATAACCTAACACAACAATATGAACAGCTAGCTACCAAATGTGACAATACTGAAACCCGAGTCGCGACACTTACGGAAGACGTAAATAAACAGAAAGAACAATTTGGTGACTTATCGGAAAGAGTGGAGGAAATTTCAGATAAACTGACAAATCTTAGTTTACATGGGGACAGAGATTCGGATGATACAGCTCCATTACCATTTGCAGAAACCGAAGAATACCAGAACATAAATAAGCATGTTGAAAATCAGGGAAAATTTAATGAACGCGTGAAAAGGGAATTTGAGGCATTACGAAAGCAAGTCAAGCAGATCGAAGCGGAAATTGTAGGAAAAGATAGCAGAAGAAATTTGGAATCACAGGTAGCAGAAGGGTTTGAAGAAAATAATTTGTTTCATTTACGGGATGCAACAAGAGAGCGCCAGGCGCGCGAACTTTACAATAATCGACATTCGGACCGGGACAGACGCGGTAGGTCTTTGTCGCCACGAGGCGAAAACTTTGATTATAAACACTTTTTGACTGTCCGGAAATTGAAGATCTTCCGCAATTCTAAGAATGACATACATCCATGTGCATGGCTAGATCAATTTACGTACGCTCTTCCGCCAGATTTGCCACAAAGTCACAAACTAGAAATTATGTGCAGCTATTAATGTCCTCAGGGGATTCACTACACTAAGTGAATATGTGCTGTAGCGAGCATAGGGCCCCGAGCTGTAGTGGTGCTATTTCTCTTTTAGTTTTCTGTACCGCTGCCTACTCTTTTACTATTCTTTGCATCTGTCAAAACAACTCTTCGACTATCAATCTATCTAGAGAGTAAGTAAACAATAACCGGATTTGACTACTTACCTAAATGAGATTTCGAAAATTACTGTTCTAACCTATTAATGTCCTCAGGGGATTCACTACTCTAAGTGAATATGTGCCGTAGCGAGCATAGGGCCCCGAGCTGTAGTGGTGCTATTTCTCTTTTAGTTTTCTGTACCGCTACCTACTCTTTTACTATTCTTTGCATCTGTCAAACCAACTCTTCGACTATCAATCTATCTAGTGAGTAAGGGAACAATAACCGGATATGACTAATTGTACCTAAAAGTGACTTTGGAAATTACCATGTGGAGTTACTATATTTTCTGCAGTATTCATTTGTAGCCTAAACGAAATTTTACCTGTTTATCTTCGTGACAATATTACTTCTTATGTTGACGACATTCTTATTGTTAAACGTTCTTGGAGTGAGCACAACAAAATTTTGGACTCATTATTACGTATCTTTGCAAGAGTTGGCATTACAGTGAACTTAGAAAAATCTGAATTTGGTCGTTCTCAGGTGAAATTTCTTGGTCATATTATTTCGACTGAAGGTATTCTTCCTGATCCAGAGAAATTAGACGCTATTCGTAACTACGCTGTTCCTACCACAAAGCGTGATGTTCGTAGTTTTCTTGGTGTCTGTAATTTTCTTAGACGCTTTGTTAGATTGGACGATTTGGCCACACCTCGTTTTTGCGATCTGCCTGGAAGGTTCTTTTTAAACGAAAATCGGTCGACAACTTTGTTTGGTTAGTTAGTATTCCTGATGAGTGGGTCAATAAATTGATTTGGTATACGCATCTCAGTTATGCACACTTTGGTCCCCGAAAATGCTTTCATAAATTACGAGAAAATTGCTACTTCAGTAATATGGAAAAACGTATTCGATCTGTTCTTGCCAAATGTAAATTATGTCAAATGGCTAAGCCTCCAACGATTTCTCACAGAGCACCGTTGTTTCCCGTCATTCCAGCGAAATTAAAGGAGATGGCTGCAGTCGATTTGTTTGGTCCAGTGGTTCGTTATACTAATGGTTTTGCGTACATTTTCGTAGCAGTGGAGTTGACGTCAAAATATGTGTGTTTTACACCTTTACGCAAAGCAACAGCTCGTTCAGTATCTAACGCTTTCATCAAACATTTTCTTAAAGAAGGTGGTCACGTTGATAAGGTTATATCAGATAATGGATCACAGTTTCGTTCTAAAATTTGGCTTCGTACTCTACAGCGTCGTAAAATTAAACCAATTTTCATTTCACTTTTTCACCCTCAATCTAACGCTTCAGAGAGATGGATGAAGGAAATCAATAAATTGTGCCGTCTTTATTGTCATCAGAATCACAGAACTTGGGATCAGTATCTTCATATTTTTCAAAACATTCTGAATGAACTTCCTAATGACTCAACTTCTTTACCGCCTCTATTAATATTAAAAAATAAAGTACCAACAAATCGCATTTCTGAAATCGTTCCTTTTCCGCCTTCACGGAAACTACGGCATTCTGAAGTTGTTAACCTGGCTCTACGAAATATTGCATCTGCGGCTGCAAGAAGAGAGAAATCAGCTAAACGTCCTGGTCGTTTAAAAACTTTTTCAGTTGGTCAAAAGGTATTAATTAAGTCCCACCGTTTGTCTCATAAAGGAAAAGGCTTGTGTCGCAAATTTTTTCTGCTTTATAACGGTCCATATAGAATTCGCAAAATTATTCATGATAACACTGTCGAAGTAGAAACTCTTAAATCTCGACGCTCTAAAGGAATACATCATATATCAAACGTTAAAATTTTTGTGGAATGACATACTTCTGAGAAACTAACAGCTACATGTAAACACGCAGAGAGTACAAGGATACCGCGCTGTGTTTTGGCGGCGGCACATACTCAAAGCAACAGTGAAGTCTGCGCGCCGCACAAGGCAGTCGTTGACCGCAAACAATTGCTTCCTACGTCACGCGCCTACAGCTGATCGAGCGCTCAGTGCGAATGCACTGACAGCCGTAAACAAACACACAGTTTAATTTCTCCGACTAAATTCAGTATAAAGCTATAGTGACTTGATGAATTCTGTTATTAACATTCAGTATTTTGCAGGATACGGTTCTATAAAATATTTAAGAACTTCAGGTAAACTCTGTGTGTCTCCGACGTTAAGACGACCTGCTATCGAGAAATTTTCAGGAAGAATGTAATTTCGAAGAAGAAACTAATAAACTAAAAAAGGTAACTATTAATTGAGTTCATTTTTTCAGGTAACATATTTCCACTTAGGTACGCACTTTAGACGTAATTTGCTGCTCGCGATTACGTGATTCATACTTTGTGCTAATTTCAGGTTCTATGAATTTACTTGTGAAGCGACGTGCTTGCGTACGTTAACTGATTTTGACAATGATTATTAATGAACTGGGTTGTAGCTTGTGTATATTATGCATCGCTTGGCTGCGCTGCTTTTTCACTGATGTCCTATTTTTTTAATTATGTGCCTGCTGTGCTTATTTATTTAAATTATAATTGTAACCTGATTAATTGTGCTGACTGTGATTATGTATGTATGTTGTACTTTGTGATTTATCTGCTTGCGCCTTCATGTTTACTTATTAAGATGACATATGAACATTTATTTGCTTAGGCTGATATGATGCTAATGACTTGTTTATTACGTAAGATATATGTTTGCTGCTTTTTGTATGGATTACATATTTACACATTTCTGTTTTGTTGCCATAACTGCTCTTTAATTTGGTGTATAGAAACGCTGTTGTACTGTGTATAAACATAGAGTTTAGGTCACACTACTGTATTAATTATAGATTGTTCGCTTGGCAGAGCCTCGTTGTAGGAATTGTGCTGCATCCTCTTGTTGACATTCTGTTCTCCACTGGTATATTTACTCGCTATTGCTTGTTTTGCTTACGCTCAGTGCCTTATATTTTTAAGATAGGAAAAGTAACTGCTATAATTCGACGAACGACATTAGTACAAGAAAGTCATAGAAGTCACATGAGCTGAGGTTTTATGGAAGCTGTATAAATTTATGCTAATAGGAAGGAAGCTAACGACATGACATACCATTACTAGGTTTAGACCATTAACAGTTATTAGACTGCATTTTTTTGTGAGCAATTGAAATAGGAAGTGACACTTGACACAAGAAATACTCCACATGTTTGCTTCTGTTTGCCATAATTCTTGAAGTGGTGTACACACTGTGAAATATTATGATCATTCACACTCCGTAATCGTACTTAATTACTGAGAGTTATTCGAACTAAGTATGTTAGAGGTCATGTATGCATTTCTTTGTTTATAATTTATAATGAGTAGAAAATTTGGGTCAGATGGATTACACAGAGGTTGTGTGTGGACACTGTGTCTTCGGATTGTATGGGATGCTGAATTGAAGTTGCATTAGGATTTTATCTGTACTTGTTCGAGGAGACTGACTAGAGGAAAGAGTTGTTATGGAAGTAAAATGATATTGGTGCTGAGGTTTATATTTATTGACGTATTATTGAGGTATAGAGATTATGTGAAGTTGATGATCATGGAGTTTTTGTGGACAAGAGGTAAGGTAAATGATATTGATGATAAGACGTTTTGAAGAAGTATTAGTGACGTATTGAGATTATGTGATGCTGTTGATTATTGGAGTTTTGGTGGATAAGAGGTAAAGTAAGTGAGGAGCATATTTTTTTTGTTGGTCTTATGGAACAAGGAGGATGAAGAGAGCAGACTAGAACACTAAAATAGAAGGAAGATAGTCTATACACACACTTTGTTAAATAACTAAGCAGTATATACTTTTTTTTGGAGAGAGGAAGTAATTGCATATCTTGGCTCACTGACAGTTGTTCAACAACAGTACATTTTGATCTGGCTTGGCAAACATTGGTCTTGACATGATGACTATGACGTTGACTAACTATTATTGACTGTTATACATTGCTGCCAGTACTACTTGATACACATGATGAACATCAGATTTTGACAGAATTACATTTACACAATTAACACTATTCAGTTACACAGTAGTACTTAATGTGGATGAGAGATGAGTGAGTGTGTTCTGTGTGTTTTCCTTTACTAATCCTAACCACCTATCTCCTAAATATTATTTTATTTGTTGGTAGTGGCTTGCACTGACACCCATAAATATTATAGGTTTACTGGTATTTGAGTATTTGTAATAGTTAATAGGACAATTATCTGACATCGTTTGTGTGTTTGTTATGATTTGTATGTTACTGTAAAAGCATTTGTATGTGCATTCAAACTATTGTTCATGCCTGGACTGTCTGATTAGTGAAGATAAATATTCTGAACTGTTACCTGCACTTTTCAACATGATGTGTGACATTTGGTCGTGTTTAATTTCTGCTGATGAACTGTGTGATCAGTGCTAGTGAATTTTGTGGAACTGCTTCGGCTGAGAGAAGTCACTGTTGCTGTGTGCACCTGATCAACATTGCTGATGCCACTAATGGACTGTTTTTACTGAAATGGTGTCACTTGTTGGTGTTTGCACCTACTCAACATTGCTGGGTGCAACTGATGAACTGTTTTTACTGAAATGAAGTCACTGGTTGCTGTCTGCACCTGCTCAACATTGCTGGGTGCCACTGTTAGAACTGTTTCTACTGAACTAATGTGACTTGTTGCTGTGTGTACCTCTTGACCTTTACTGGGTACCTCGGATGGATTGCTTCTACTGAAATGAAGTCACTTGTTGCTGTGTGTACCTCTTGAACTTTACTGGGTGCCACAGATGGAATTGCTTCTACTGAAATAATGTCACTTGTTGCTGTCTGCACCTGCTCTCAATATTGCTGGGTGCCACTGATGGACTGCTTCTACTGAATGGTGTCACTTGTTGGTGTCTGCACCTACTCAACATTGCTGGGTGCAACTGATGGACTGCTTCTACTGAAATGATGTCACTTGTTGCTGTCTGCACCTGCTCTCAATATTGCTGGGTGCCACTGATGGACTGCTTCTACTGAATGGTGTCACTTGTTGGTGTCTGCACCTACTCAACATTGCTGGGTGCAACTGATGGACTGCTTCTACTGAAATGATGTCACTTGTTGGTGTCTGCACCTGCTCTCAACATTGCTGGGTGCAACTGGTGAACTGCTTCTACTGAAATGATGTCACTTGTTGGTGTCTGCACCTGCTCAACATTGCTGGGTACCACTGATGGTCTGCTTCTACTGAACTAATGTGACTTGTTTATAATTAAGTCCCCAGCAACTATAAAACCTACAAAATCCAAGCACAAATGTGGATTTTGTAGGTTTTATAGTTGCTGGGGACTTAATTAATTAACTGTGTTTATGAAAATTTTCTTACATTGTTCTTAGCAGTCAGATAGCGTAATAATACTAGTCAGGGCCAACCGTTTACGAGACTTACGTAATCGGACATAAGTATTTTCATTATTTATTTAATTAAGCCCCCATGCAACTTCCCTAAAAATTTTCATCTCCTATCTCACTCGCGTAGAGGCTGAATTTCCAGTAACAAGGAAACACGATTTTTTTTAAAAATTTCTAACCGAGAAGTCAAATACTAGTTGTCACAAGTGCAGCCTTAAAATTTCTTTAGTAGTTCTTTCGTAATTACTTATTTTCAAAAAAAACTCAGCCACCATTTTACCTCCTTAGAGGTTGAATTTTCTGACTAAAAAACCAGTTTTAATAGTTCTAGCTAGAAAATTTCCTAACTGGCGACATACTTTCAAAAAGCCTTTCATCCCTTATTTTTCCCCATTGGGAATGGAAGTTCGGGCAATTCCTTCTTATATGATGCCTATGGTATAAGATCGACATTCTCTCCAAACTTCAAGTTTCCATCTTTAGCAGTTTGGGTTGGGCGATGATGAGTCACTAAATCAGTGTGACCCTACTTCACCCCCTTAGGGGCTAAATTTCCAAAACACTGGAACAAGTACTTTTTTATTTCTAACTGAGAAGTCAGATCAAAATTTTCAAAGATTTAGCTTTAAAAATGTTTTCATAGTAAAATATTTTCGTAAATGATCTCATCCCCTATTTCATCCCCCACAGGGATTCAATTTCCAAAATCATTTAAACACGCATTTTTTAAAATTTGTAGCCGGGAAGTCAAATACCAATTTTCATAGATTGAACTTTAAAAATACTTTAGTAGTTATTTAATAACAATATATTTTCAGAACAACCTTTCACTATTTCACCCACATGGGGTTAAATTTCCGAAAATGCTGCGACATATATTTCTTTATTATTGACCGAGAAACCAAATACTGATTTTCGTTGGCCTAGCTTCCAAATTGGCGTAATAGCGACATTATTTTACAAAAGAAGTTTCATCCCATATTTCACCCCATTAGGGTGGTCATTTCGAAAAATCTCTTCTTAAAATGTGAGGTCTACACGTTCGCCAAATTTTAAGTTTTTATCCTTAGTGGTTTGGGCTGGGCGATGGTGAGTCAGTCAGTCAGTACACTGCTTTTTATATGCAGAAACTGCAGATAGGTAGTTCCAGTTTTCCTTGAAAAGAATCGGAACATACTACCAACATATATTAGCATAGCACGTAGGATTTTGTCCGAAAGTCTGGGCTCACAGATTGCAGCTTGTGAAACCAGCCTCATTAGTAAGAAGTTTTCAATTAGTAGAGCTACTAAGAGTAAAGGGCGTCTTCTGCGCTACCCAGAATGATGCATTGTTAGGAATTCCAAGAGTATGGCAATTAAATTTGAAAATTAGGAAAAGGGGAGCCTTTTTTTGGTTAAAGAAATGCGGTTAAGTGGGAGTACGAAAATACTCGCAATTGAGGCCACTACTAAATAATTAATACAAGATTGCATATAAAAGCTGTGGCAAAATGAATGGGACATAGGCGCAGGCGGGAGAACGTACGAATTTGTCCGTAACATCAATGGGAGAGTAAAAATGAGATTTTTTAGCCCATCGAGTGGACTGATACATTACCTGACCGGTCATGGCCCGTATGCTGTGTACCTATACAAAATCAGAAGAAAGGCATTAAAGATGTTGGATCCAAAAGCAGCAGTAAGGAACGAAACAAGCTGGCACATCTTGCAGCCGTAAGATCCAGGAAGACGAAGAAGACTTCACGGGAGATTCAACCGCACGTTAGCATGCTGCCGTCCCGGTTGGACGCATACGCTGCAGATGGAGAGAACACAGCTGGAGTCGGGGCCCACTGAACGAAAAGGCTTCTCAAGAAGTTACATTGTGATGGTGTAAGTGATAACGAAATTGTGGATTCTAAGACGAAACAGTGAATAATGGATGGTTGGTTTCAGTCGAAACTTTGCTGACGTGCTACCCTGCGCCCGAGGAATCCAGCAGACAATGGCTACAATTTAAATGCGCCAAAGTATTTGAATAAAAACAGAACATATTCTACAGTGCTAACATTAGTAGTAGCAGTAGTAGTGTTTAGGTAATTGGTTAGGGGCTTTATTATAGTCTTGCAGTAATAGAAGTAGTTGCAGTATCAGCATTTTGATACTAATCGATTTTTTTAGTTAAGTGGCATGAATTAACGACGAATACGAGGGGAATTCAATGTGTTGATACTGAACGGTGGTGTGTTTCGAATGTTTTAGTCGGCCGCCCAGAATAAACGCGTGATTTCAACAACACTGGGCGTCGCGGTTATCACCTCCTTCGCAGAGGTGTCAAACGAAGGGGGTTACATGTACGTGAGGTACGCTGTGACGACATTCCCATCGTGTGGCACGCCAGCGGTAGCTTTCGGCAGAATTTTGGTGAAATTTGGTGCCCTTGTGACTTCATTAACCAACCTTACCGTTCATTTTAACTTCTCTGGTCTTTTATTCGCATTCATCGACACTTAGTTGTTTGGAGCGTCTCCGAGTCCAAGGGTGCGTTGCAGGGTTCCACCCTTTTGCACGATTGGAGAGCAAGATTGTAGACACCATTGAGCTAGATTTCAAACTTCCGCGTCGCAATGGGAGACAAGTACAACGTTTCGAAAAAGTTACCCTTTAATGTTATTGCCAATTGTAGTTTGGCCATTTCTGGGCAGGCAGCAACCCTTTTCAGGGCGAAAAATGTGCAGTGGCAACTTCACCCGTCCTGGCCACTTTACCCCATCGTCCCCTCCATGCACAGGCAAGGCTTAGAAATTTTAGTCGGGACAGTGTTGCCTCAGAAGAGACTTAGTTCTAATCCGGTTCCGAACAAGGATTTCGGAAAGTTCCTGCCCTGCAAGGAAAATACCGGAACTGAAAATTCCTCTTCTCTTTGCCTAAATCACGTCAACTCGGACTTGACTGAAATGATTTGAACGTAATGCGGACAGCGAGTTGAAATAACCTAAAAGAAGAGAGAGGAGAGAGAGAGAGAGAGAGAGAGAGAGAGAGAGAGAACAGAGAGAGAGTCTGTCTATTGGAACGTAAAAGGAATTATCTGATATTCGAGTCCCTCTGCACTCTACATAATTATAACATTTCGGTAAGATTCATTATATTATTCATTACACACACGTGTATCTAAATCGACGCGTCTGAGAATAGGAAGAAGGAAATAGAGATTATAATTTTTTGTGATTTCCCGTAGCTGTAGAAAGGCTTGAAACACAGGGAGAGAATATGAAAATTATATTATCTTTTCCTGTCCAGAAGTCAGCGAGACACCGCTGGCTTATGTTTTGCTCGAGAACCAACGCAGACTAGCGAAATGGCTGCTGCAAATTCCTTCGAGATTCTGCAATCGCCTTAGCAGAGTTCTACAAGTAGCAACCACCAGACGGCTAGGAGTCGCCTCCAGAATCGGAGCGTGGGAGAAGATCCAGCTGCAGCTGCCAGACTCTGGAGCTCGCCTCTGTCTGGCGGAACACTTTGCAAAGTGCATGAGTGACGGAAGTGTTTGGCCTTTCTTCTCTCAACCACTTTACTAGACGCTCTAGAATCTTACCACTGTGTTACGTAGTACACTAGTCACCAAAATGTACGCATAATCGGAGAACGAGGTCAAATTTTATGTACGAGTTGTCACAAGGTTTATAAAACAAGGTCAAGACTACAATAGTGTTCTATATGCTTTAAAGGTCGCTGTTTACGTATTTTAAAATGTCCAGGCTGTGGGTTTGTGGTCGATGTATTCGTATACTACACAATTTAATGACATTTTTTCGCCATCTGCCAAACACATGTACACTCCTGGAAATTGAAATAAGAACACCGTGAATTCATTGTCCCAGGAAGGGAAAACTTTATTGACACATTCCTGGGGTCAGATACATCACATGATCACACTGACAGAACCACAGGCACATAGACACAGGCAACAGAGCATGCACAATGTCGGCACTAGTACAGTGTATATCCACCTTTCGCAGCAATGCAGGCTGCTATTCTCCCATGGAGACGATCGTAGAGATGCTGGATGTAGTCCTGTGGAACGGCTTGCCATGCCATTTCCACCTGGCGCCTCAGTTGGACCAGCGTTCGTGCTGGACGTGCAGACCGCGTGAGACGACGCTTCATCCAGTCCCAAACATGCTCAATGGGGGACAGATCCGGAGATTTTGCTGGCCAGGGTAGTTGACTTACACCTTCTAGAGCACGTTGGGTGGCACGGGATACATGCGGACGTGCATTGTCCTGTTGGAACAGCAAGTTCCCTTGTCGGTCTAGGAATGGTAGAACGATGGGTTCGATGACGGTTTGTCCCCTCGACGATCACCAGTGGTGTACGGCCAGTGTAGAAGATCGCTCCCCACACCATGATGCCGGGTGTTGGCCCTGTGTGCCTCGGTCGTATGCAGTCCTGATTGTGGCGCTCACCTGCACGGCGCCAAACACGCATACGACCATCATTGGCACCAAGGCAGAAGCGACTCTCATCGCTGAAGACGACACGTCTCCATTCGTCCCTCCATTCACGCCTGTCGCGACACCACTGGAGGCGGGCTCCACGATGTTGGGGCGTGAGCGGAAGACGGCCTAACGGTGTGCGGGACCGTAGCCCAGCTTCATGGAGACGGTTGCGAATGGTCCTCGCCGATACCCCAGGAGCAACAGTGTCCCTAATTTGCTGGGAAGTGGCGGTGCGGTCCCCTACGGCACTGCGTAGGATCCTACGGTCTTGGCGTGCATCCGTGCGTCGCTGCGGTCCGGTCCCAGGTCGACGGGCACGTGCACCTTCCGCCGACCACTGGCGACAACATCGATGTACTGTGGAGACCTCACGCCCCACGTGTTGAGCAATTCGGCGGTACGTCCACCCGGTCTCCCGCATGCCCACTATACGCCCTCGCTCAAAGTCCGTCAACTGCACATACGGTTCACGTCCACGCTGTCGCGGCATGCTACCAGTGTTAAAGACTGCGATGGAGCTCCGTATGCCACGGCAAACTGGCTGACACTGACGGCGGCGGTGCACAAATGCTGCGCAGCTAGCGCCTTCGACGGCCAACACCGCGGTTCCTGGTGTGTCCGCTGTGCCGTGCGTGTGATCATTGCTTGTACAGCCCTCTCGCAGTGTCCGGAGTAAGTATGGTGGGTCTGACACACCGGTGTCAATGTGTTCTTTTTTCCATTTCCAGGAGTGTATAAACATCGAAAGCTGTAGGGCCTCTGAGTTAAAGCCCCGTTATGAGCTTTTCAGACTTCAACACCATTCGTCACGTGATACTGAATGCATGATTATCCCTGAAAAGTGACATCTTTCTCAATTAAACGTAACATATCGTCATAAGCACTCTTCTGGTGCAAAACCGAAATCAACATTTTCGGGACAAGGAGTTACCGTACTCGCTTGTGTAGTGTGGTCATAGAGATTTATAAACACCGTGATAATTTTAACAAAGAAAGGGAGCGGAAGTTAAATAAAATACGACTGCCGACTTTGTACTAATAGAATATTTCTGCCTCTCTATTTCTTTTAACGAAAAAGATGTCATATGTTAGAGATGACAATGTTTTTGGCATCACATGACATACAGTACTGCCCGGATAAAGCCCATGTTGTGACTCTAAATATCTCCCGTAGATGTAGATGAAACGTCAATAAACTACTTTATACGTCATCGACGAAAGCCTCTCAGTCCGTACTTTTTAAAACAAAATAATGATGTTTCGGTAGCATGCCGCTACCATCTGGCTCGTCACACTTACAAGTGCCTATATGTATGTACATATAAACCACTTGCTGGGAACAAGCTGCCGAAACGCATTGTGCTAATTAAATGTTAGTAAAAGGTGACCGAAGTCGTAATAATTCTTTCATAAGTTTACAACACACTAGCAGTCCTCAAAACATTCCAAATAATATGGATACATTTAAGAAAAACATTTCCAAGAGCTAAAATTCAGCCAGTAGGTCTGTCTCCAGGTATCACACATGCTTGGTAATGATTAGAATGGTTTCTAGAGTACATCGAACACTATTAGAAGTCCATCCCATTTCTGGAGAAAGAGTTCTCCAGATGTGTAAGAGTTCTTAGTGGCTTCTTACAGGTTGCTATACGTCTCCTAGAGTCGTGCCGGGTAAGCTCTCTTGGCTTTAGATCAGGGAATCACACTAGCCTTTCCACGCAGTGGTTATCTTCGTGTTCGAGATTATCATTCAATAGGCAACACAGTAGCTCCAAGCTGATGACCGTTATAGTCCCTGTAGAGCAAGTCTGAACCAAATGCACTTCAGCACATCACTTGTGTAGGTTTGGACGGTAACACCCCTTACACAATACTTTTCATGACCGAAAAGGTTTTTGTTTATGTCACTTCTGTGATTACATCAGTCATTGTTTTACTTCCAAACGATAGAGCAATTGGCAACGTTTCTGCAAGCAGAAGTGGCATTGAAGTATGTACAAAGTCATTCTTCATTCACTCAAGCTCCAACGTCGACACTACGAACTCCACAATGAAGTTGTTCGCAGAGGGAAACACATATCTTAGTCCCCTCTTTGTCTCTGGTGCTTCATTTTCCAAGTGACATTTCAAGGACGCACGAATCGATTTAAATTTGCAGTCGTTCTTTCCATGTGTCAACAAATCCAAATCACCCCAACTCACTGATACAATAGTCCGCCCCCGGTAGCTGAGTGGTTAGCGCGACAGAATGTCAATCCTAAGGGCTCAGGTTCGATTCCCGGCTGAGTCGGAGATTTTCTCCGCTCAGGGCTGGGTGTTGTGTTGTCCCAATTGTCATCATTTCATCCCCATCGACGCGCAAGTCGCCGAAATTCCGTCAATCGAAAGACTTGCACCCGGCGAACGGTCTACCCGACGGGAGGCCCTAGTCACACGACAACAACTGATACAATAAAACTCAATCAGATGAGAAGTATTCAGGCATGCTAATACACGAATAATAGTATTTTTTCACGAGCTCTATCAAAAATCACACAAATTATTGATTGAGATTGTTTTCTGCGCCCTTTAATGTGAGTCTGAAATCGATGCCATTTCATTTTAACTTCAACAAATATTGAGTGGGGGAAAGTAATTCTTTCCCGGAAAATATTTCGTGCGCCTTAAGATACACAATCGAAATTGCATGGTACGCCCCAGGTACAGATTATGTAAGGTGCATGAAATATTTTCCCTGGGTGTTGTGTGATGTCCTTAAGTTAGGTTTAAGTAGTTCTGAGTTCTAGGGGACTGATGACCATAGATATTAAGTCCCATAGTGCTCAGAGCCATTTGAACCAAATATTTTCCGTGCAAATGTTATTATGCCCGCCAGGTATAAGTCTTGCCAGCTGAATCCCAGCAGTCTTCTATCACCATGGAAGCTTCGTTTTCTGTCTTCTTTTTTTATATCAGTACCTTAGATGGTCTCCGTGCCGCAACTACGATTTCCTCTGTTAGACCCGACACCCGCTATTGTTCGATATATATCTTCCCGACTTGTCCTCCCTTACAATTTCCCCTCTACGGCTGCCTTTGTTACCGTAGAAGTAATTGCCTTCTGTCTTAACACATGCGCTATAATGTGGTCGCACTTAGCACGCCACGCAATACTGCCCTCCCCCATTCTTATCAGTCTTCCAAATTGGCAGCTTATTTCTGTAACACCACGGTTCAAACGCGTTGAGTTTCTTCATTTGCTTTATAAGTGCAAATTAACTGTTCTGAGTATATTGTCGAAACAATAGTTTACTTGTGCCATTTTTATACAGTGTGCCCCAGAAGGTATGATCAGTATTCAGGGATATGTCAGCAACGATCATTTGAATAATCATGGGTACTAAAATGCACACCAAGGGCTACGAGCACTACTTCATCCTGGATAATGTGAACCAAATCTGTTTTAGTGCAAGCTCTTTAGTTTCCATAGTTTGAGAGGTGGTATAGTACGGACCAAAACAAGAAAAAAAAAAAAAACCTGTCCAGTGAACATGGCCTCTAAGATCCATACCTTAAGAGCTATGGGCACTTGCTCGTCTTCGCTACTGTGAAGCACATCTCTTCTATTGAAGAAGTGCTCGTAGCTCTTAAGCCCTCTAGGGCCCAAATTTACTAGACTCTTTTGCTTCGAATGAACGTCCCTGTCATATCCCTGAATATTGACCACTCCTCCTGGAACACCTTGTATTTGTAAATTATCGTAGTCATCAACAGTCATTTGACAGCCACCTCTAGACGAAAACTTCATTTAGATATTTACGTACAGTGGTTGGCAACCATGTTGCTTCTGCATCCGTTGTGAAGTTGTCTACCCCGCTTACATTGGGTCATCGTCTCGGTTTCCTGTGGTCTCTTGAACTTCCCCGGTTCGTCCAGAATCCTCTCGCCTGGCTACGTGCTATGCCCACTTCAGTTTCATTTCCATTACAGCCATAACTACGTCTCTCACTCCTGTTTGTTCCCTGACCTATATCTTCAATTCCTAGTTTTTACTAGAAATATCCATTATGAAACTCTCCATCACTCACCGAGCAACATTCAGTTAATGAATAGTTATTGCATTAAATGGTGCCTTATTCGCATATATAACAAATAACCATTGGTAAAAGGAACGTAAAAGAAGTCTTAGGACCGGATTTGCTATCTGACATTTACCCACCGAACCATCAAACCACTGGCAATATTGTTTGTTCTGTTTCAATTTTTTTCCGAAAAATTTAAGTTTCATCTATTTTAAATGATATCATTTACTGAAAAGTTTGATGCTTAAAAAATGGTTCAAATGGCTCTGAGCACTATGGGACTTAACTTCTGAGGTCATCAGTCCCCTAGAACTTAAAACTACTTAAATCTAACTAACCTAAGGGCATCACACACATCCATGCCCGAGGCAGGATTCGAACCTGCGACCGTAGCGGTCGCGCGGCTCCAGACTGTAGCACCTAGAACCGCTCGGCCACCAGGGCCGACGTAAAATTTGATGCGCATTTTAGTATTTAAGTGGGTGTTGAAGTCAATAACCAGTAGCCCACCCACCTCCGATTTTTTAACAAATCGAACTCTCACTTATAAAAAGCACGCATCTTAATGTTTAAGACATATTTCCTGAACTATGTGTGCTCCAGCGATATACAACTACACGTACGTGAACTGGTGTCTCTAGACTGTGTTGCGAATAGAGTTAGTAACAAAGAAGTAATAAATTAAAAAGTAGTACCTTTGCGCTGAAGTGTTACTGCACGGATAGCGAAAATGTAAGCGATAAACTTTTTCCCTATCGTTATTTTGCGGGCGCTGTCAGCGAGAAAATATTTCGAAAACTATTTAAACCATCTCTAATGTCTGCTGGGCGTCGAAAAGTGCTCTCATTCTCAAATGCTGGTTGAATGTAATGTGGGAAATTTCTGAGCCATGAGTTACACTACCTCAACACATAGTTTCTAACTTCAAATGCTTAACTGTGTTAATACTTTAATGTAAGATTATACCTCTTAATGGCTAGATTATGACAGCATAATAAATTATTAAATTCTATCAGTTATTTGAAATACTGATAGAATTTAAAAATTTATTATGCTGTCATAATCAAGCCGTTAAGAGGTATAATCTTATCTATGAGTTATATGAAATACGCATAACTTAATCATAGCTAACTCTTGGTTTAAGAATCATGAAGGGTGGTTGTATACATGGAAGAATCCTGGAAATACTAGAAGGTATCAGATAGATTATATAATGGTAAGACAGAGATTTAGAAACCAGATTTTAAATTGTGAGACATTTCCAGGGGCAGATGTGGACTCTGACCACAATCTATTGGTTACGAACTGTAGATTAAAAATGAAGAAACTGCAAAAAGGTGGGAATTTAAGGACATGGGACCTGGATAAACTAACTACACCAGAGGTTGTACAGAGTTACAGGCAGAGCATAAGGGAACAATTGACCGGAATGGGGGAAAGAAGTACAGTAGAAGAAGAATGGGTAGCCCTGAGAGATGAAATAGTGAAGGCAGCACAGGATCAAGTAGGTAAGAAGACGAGGGCTAGTAGAAATCCTTGGGTAACAGAAGAAATATTGAATTTAATTGATGAAAGGAGAAAATATAAAAATGCAGTAAATGAAACAGGCAAAAAGGAGTAGAAACGTCTCAAAAATGATATCAACAGGAAGTGCTACATGGATAAGCAGGGATGGCTAGAGGACAAATGTAAGGATGTAGAGGCTTATCTCACTAGGGGTAAGATAGATACTGCCTACAGGAAAATTAAAGAGACCTTTGGAGAAAAGAGAACCACTTGTATGAATATCAAGAGCTCAGATGGAAACCGAGTTCTACGCATGGAAGGGAAGGCGTATATAGAGGGTCTATACAATGGCGGTGTACTTGAAGACAACATTATGGAAATGGAAGAGGATGTAGATGAAGATGAAATGGGAGATACGATACTGCGTGAAGAGTTTGACAGAACACTAAAAGACCTGAGTCGAAACAAGGCCCCAGGAGTAGACAACATTCCATTAGAACTACTGACGGCCTTGGGAGAGCCAGTCCTGACAAAACTCTACCATCTGGTGAGCAAGATGTATGAGACAGGCGAAATACCCTCAGACTTCAAG
The DNA here is from genome assembly GCF_021461385.2 of Schistocerca piceifrons. NCBI lineage: Eukaryota > Metazoa > Arthropoda > Insecta > Orthoptera > Acrididae > Schistocerca > Schistocerca piceifrons. The sequence continues at coordinate 1,162,487,328 of NC_060138.1, read as the reverse complement.
AAGAATATAATAATTCCAATCACAAAGAATGCAGGAGTTGACAGACGAGAAAATTACCGAACTATCAGTTTAATAAGTGACAGCTGCGAAATACTAACACGAATTCTTTACAGACGAATGGAAAAACTGGTAGAAGCGGACCTCGGGGAAGATCAGTTTGGATTCCGTAGAAATGTTGGAACACGTGAGGCAATACTAACCTTACGACTTATCTTAGAAGAAAGATTAAGAAAAGGCAAACCTACGTTTCTAGCATTTGTAGACTTAGAGAAAGCTTTTGACAATATTGACTGGAATACTCTCTTTCAAATTCTAAAGGTTGCAGGGGTAAAATACAGGGAGCGAAAGGCTATTTACAATTTGTACAGAAACCAGAGGGCAGTTATAAGAGTCGAGCGGCATAAAAGGGAAACAGTGGTTGGGAAGGGAGTAAGACAGGGTTGTAGCCTCTCCCCGCTGTTATTCAATCTGTATATTGAGCAAACAGTAAAGGGAAGAAAGAAAAATTCGGAGTAGGTATTAAAATCCATGGAGAAGAAATAAAAACTTTGAGGTTCGCCGATGACATTGTAATTCTATCAGAGACAGCAAAGGACTTGGAAAAGCAGTTGAACGGAATGGACAGTGTCTTGAATGGAGGATATAAGAGGAACATCAACAAAAGCAAAACGAGGATAATGGAATGTAGTCGAATTAAGTCGGGTGATGCTGAAGGAATTAGATTAGGAAATGAAACACTTAAAGTAGTAAAGGAGTTTTGCTATTTGGGGATCAAAATAACTGATGATGGTCGAAGTAGAGAAGATGTAAAATGTAGACTGGCAATGGAAAGGAAAAAGGTTTCTGAAGAAGAGAAATTTGTTAACATAGAGTATAGATTTAAGTGTCAGAAAGTCGTTTCTGAAAGTATTTGTATGGAGTGTAGCCATGTATGGAAGTGAAACATGGACGATAAATAGTTTGGACAAGAAGAGAATAGAAGCTTTCGAAATGTGGTGCTACAGAAGAATGCTGAAGATTAGATGGGTAGATGACATAGCTAATGATGAAGTATTGAATAGAATTGGGAAGAAGAGGAGTTTGTGGCACAACTTGACAAAAAGAAGGTACCGGTTAGTAGGACATGTTCTGAGGCATCAAGGGATCACAAATTTAACATTGGAGGGCAGCGTGGAGGGTAAAAATCGTAGAGGGAGACCAAGAGATGAATACACTAAGCAGATTCAGAAGGATGTAGGTTGCAGTAAGTACTGGGAGATGAAGAAGCTTGTACAGGATAGGGTAGCATGGAGAGCTGCATCAAACCAGTCTCTGGACTGAAGACCACAACAACAACATATGAAATATTTAAAATCATAACTTTGTCTCTGGAGGCCTTCAGAGACGCAACTTGCAAGTGAAATTAAGTGATTTTATTAATAGAGGTAGTAAGCTCATGTAAATACTGGGAGCAGCATTAACGAAATACCTTTACGGTGAATACTGAGAGGAACTTTATATGTATTCTTACACTAGCAAGTCGTAGTATGGCAGACTGGCGTTCTTTTCCTGTCACCAGTTCCGTGTAAGCTGTCAATTTTTCATCTGGAACCTTAAAGAGTAGATTGACACGGGACTCTCTCCCAATAGCTATCCCACACGCTAACAATTTATTTAGTGTTACGGCGTAAAGTTAAGCGCCGGCACGACAGAGAAGAGATGGCTGTGAGAGGACGTCAGCCAATGACACGCTGACCGACCCCTGTCCAGGACGACAAAGCAACAGCGGCGGCCTCTGTGTGAAGAGGATATAAGCGTCGCGACCGACTGGCGACGCCCCAGTTCAATAGCAGCGTCAAATCAAGTTGCTTCGACTGTATTCTCTATGTAGCACAGACTTGGAATTGTTATTACTGAAGAAGATTGATTATGTTGTATGTCACCCTTCGTTTGCAACACATCTGTGTAGTTGCAAAAGTTAAGGATTCTAATTTCCTTTTTGTAACAAAATTCATTATTACGATTTGTTTGAATGTTTGTCAAGTGAACCGAGTACACAGCATTCCTAGACACCACATTTATTCTTGGCAAAGGCGCATTACTCTCAGTAATGTCTCATAGAGCGTTTTCCTGTCATTTCCGGAATTCTGATAATTGTAGCCGTACTATTTTATCCTTACTATCGATACACATACTTTGCATGCATAGGGCCCAGTGAGTTACTAAACATCCTTCTGCTTTCCGCAATGACTGCGGCCATTGTGACGATTATTAGGACCTCTTTGGGCAATTAAAACCCCCAGTAATTAGTTTGAACTTAAAAGACACTGTTGATTATTTCACTCGCTGTTCATAAAAGATCAGAAAATACTTCGAAGAAGTCTTCTTTCCTTTAGCAACTGATACCTACGATAACTCAATTTGTTCCGGAAAATAAGTAAAAGATTTAACAATTCTAGAGAACTTGGGCGTCCTCTTATGATTATGAGAAAGCGCTAACGTAAAAACCAATCACGAATTATGTCGTAAGTCTGCTCCGACTGGTCGACTGGTTCCTACAAAGAAATACGAGGAAAGACCTATGATCGTGGGACATGTGATCAACATGTCGCGAGTTTCTTCGTCCATTATTAGCAGTAGATGAATCCTAATGGTGCCGATGCTTCTTTATTCAAGCAGCTCTTCATTCCATCTCGCAAGTGCTGAGTGGAGCCCGTACCGGAAAAAAATCTAGGGAGCTACCGAGGATCGAACTCGTGCTTCTGCAGCGAAGGCAGAGACGATAACCGTTCTTTTTTCCCCTCCCGCTCAGCCCTTTCTTGCGTTCGGCAATATTCGGCCTTCTTGTCCTGAGTTCAGTGCAGTTAGACTTCTTCAATGGAACCACAACACGAAATAAAAATCATCATTTATTAACAAAGAACGAAACTTTTTACTTGGAATGTAAAATGTCGGCTTCTGCGACGAAATCCCCAAGCTGAGTTGATAAACTTTCTTGAAACAGTTAATCTGAATGTCCAGGGAATGAGGCAGGCAGCTGAATTAATGCAAAATGAAATGAAGTTAAGTTTGTGAACTGCATAATGTTGCGTCTTCTGTATGTGTGAAGCAGTTCTCTTGACAAGAGACAATGTGTTCCAGAGTCGTGAGCATTATGTACCCGTTATAATCAATTAAAGTAAAATAAAAAGGAAATTCATTTGCAAGCAGAGTCAAAAAAGTTGAATAAGAGTGTCTTCTTGTATGTATTCAAAACCTATTTTCAGTGAATACCTGTAGGAGGGTCGTTTTTCGTCAGGGATCGGCTAAAAGATTAACACTCAGTTCCACTACCGTCATGTGCATTGAAGGACTCTTGTCACTTGATCTAGTTGTCTATTTACAATAGTGCAAACTTTAAGAAGTTTTGAAAGCGACTCTTGTAACTGGGACGGCTTCGCCGCTTACGATGCTCTCCAGAAATATAGAACATAAAGTCCTCTAAAGTGGGTAATGTGTGGACTACGACGAAATGCACAAAATGTCCTATTAGCCAAGTGTAGCTACTGTGTTTCGCAATTAGGTAAAGATTCCCTGCCGGATAGAGGGCGTCATTCACTTTTCTGTCATTTTCAACGGTTCTATTCATGATGGATAGCTTTTTCCTGACCCAACTCCGTATTTCGTCTCCGCAAAGAACTGTGTGTTTCACATGTGTATTGAACAGATTCAAGCAACAATTCTGCGACGGAGGCTGTGCTAATATCGTTTCGAGAAACATATTTCCCAAAGAATAAAAGAACGTTTCGTAGAAATCTGAATGGAGAAATTGTCCCGCCTTCAGCATTCACTCACCGTGTCAGTGGGCGAACTAGTTAGTCATCAGATCAGGGGGCGAGATCCTAAAAGTCTACATCTGTTTTCTCAGAAACTACGTAGTGTCGCTCTAAAAGCCGAAGTAAAGCTTCCCCACCCCCAGCCCCCCACCCCTCCCCAGCACAACGAGTAGAAGCGCCGGAGAAGGTTGTCGCCTATGCGGACGACCTCCTGTGCTTTCACGTCATGCGATGGATGTAGTATCTTGCCTTGCCACGCTCCGCTGCACTTACGGCAGCCAGGGTCGAGAGGCCACTGAAAGATCTCCAGGTAGCCTGAAAGGCGGGGTTGCGTCTTCCTATGAAAAGCCAAGTAGGCACTGTTACGGTGTAGCCGCTGTGACTGACCACCCTTGCCGCATAGCACAGGTATCAAGTGTACACCCGTCTTAAGTTTCGTTTTGGGGAAACATTGTACGACAGAGTTAACTCGAACACCTTAGCAGAGTGTTAGTTTTACCAAGCTAGATAGCACAGGCCACTGAATCGTGTATGGAAGGTCAAGGGCTCGTCGTCTGACCATGCTGATTTAGATTCCCTTTTGTTTTTTATAACCTCCATTTTCTCTGAGAAATGTGTTCTATGTCCGTAGTTGATAATATTTTACGAACGAACTCATTCAAACAGTAACCTTATTTTTTCTCTTTCTCCAGGCTAAAGCGCCATTATCAAATGCTCATGCTCATTGAAATCTGGTCATAAATTGTGAATGCATTGTCCGGCTTATAAAGAAGTTGCTTGCAGAAGTATACGAAAAATGTGCCATATCTGAAGCATTCGATAATCAGGTTCTAGCTCAGTAACTATCCATGGTTAAATAACTAATATAGTAATGTGCAGTTTTGGAAGAGCCGTTTGTCATTGGTTCACTAAATCGCTTCGGAATTTTTCTGCGGCATGTCAACATTTAATTTAATTCTTGTTTTTTGCTCTACTATTCTATTATTTAACGTCCTGTCTACGACGAGATCATTAGAGACAGACCGATGCACGGACTTAGCAAGGACGGGGAAGATAATGTACATTTTTCACAGTTGTTTTCCTCGGTGAATTACGTATGAGCAAAATAATTGAAACCAAGGAGATACACTTTTCGACGGTTAATCGGGAAATCGAATCCGGTGTGTTCCTCGACGAACTCGCCGCAGTATGTATGCGCAAAGTGTTGTGATGCACAGTGCTACTTACCTCAGAATAGCATCAGTGTCGAGAAGCCTACTGCAGGATGTATGTAGCCACTCATATACTCGTTCAAAGTGAAGTCAGGCCAGTGTAAATGGACTTTTGGAAAACTTTCAAGTGCCAAGTTCAAATTTAGACACTATCATTCTGCGTTTCTCTACAGCCAGAATTGGAAAAAGTATAATCTGCCAAGCTTGCATGTAATAAATATTCAGTACTGTTAGATGGCTTCGAGTGACCCAGTTAAATGACACGAGATTTTCTTCGATCTCTTCATTATCTACTTATCTACATGTACATTTTACAATTAACCATTAGAATTTGTATGTGTAATTATATTTTGGAAGTGGGTTTGCCTGCCTGATTACAGTTACAAGTTACAAAATGATGATGTTATCGTAGTTTCTTCTCCTTAGTGCGTGTATTTTTATTACAATTACATGAATGTACGTGTTGTCACTACGGGTGATTGTGATTAAAAAAAGTTATTTTATTTCCTTTTTCTGTGATCTCCAACTACGTGCGACAAACAAGTGCATTGTTCATCTTATTAAACTGGGGTTAAAGCGACATTATTTAGGACACTAATAAAGTGACTAATTAAAACGCACTCGTCAATTTCAAATGACGCTATGATAATTTAGAGCCGACTTCTACTTTTCCTACCGTTTATCCGTACATTTAGTCCGCCTTAAAGGCTATAGTAGCTACGTAACACCAACTTAAGAACCTGGGGTAGCTCCAATTCACATATCGAGTGAGCTGCTCACGTCATAGCTCCTCTAAAAAGCCCCTGTCCAGTTCCATTGGTTATCCATGACTTATCTACTAGGTGCTTCTCCTTTAATAACTACCAAGTTGACACACCGCAAAGGTTTGATTTTTCTGCACAGGATGACGAGTGGGAGGGGATACGGGATGAATGGAAGATATGATTTGTCAGGGGCCACTGAAAGTTGTGCATTTCAAGACAATGACTGCGTTTACTGCGGATTTGTTCTGCAAGGAGCCTCTCCACGCTTGATGTAGATTTTCCACATGTCAGTCGTATATTTATTTTATTTATTCTACCCGATCTAACTAAGTCCATCAAGTCCTACCTTAAAAAGGACCAGGTTTCAAACATACAGTACATTTTTGCATCGTAGGTTCCCAGAAAATAACAACATTAATATGACAAAAAGTGTTAAAATTACTTGAGGGTCTGAGGTGACGATATGAGTTAATACTGACTATAAACTAATAATCCAACGGCGTTGCTGCAGTGGTAGCTCCAGTTCCCGTCACATCACGAAAGTTAAGTGCTGTTGGGCTGGGCTGTCACTTGGATGGGTGACCATCCGATCTGCCTAGCGCTGTTGGCAAGCGGCGAGCACTCAGTTCTTGTGAGGCAAACTCAGTAGCTACTTGTCCCGTAAATTGGCATACGGCCGGGAGAGCGGTGTGCTGATCACATTCCCCTACATTTCCGCATCCAGTGACGCCTGTGGGCCAGTCGGTACCGTTAGTTTTTATAAGTTAATAAAGTTAATACTAGCAGTACGTGTACTATTGCAGCTGGTCCCAATAATAGCAGCAGCAGCAGCAATAATAATAATAATAATAACCGTGGCAGATATAAAAAGAATTTACAGGAGTCCGAGTTAGATGTTTTCTGATACAGCGGATTCTGGAAAAAGACAGTTTAATTCGACTGAACCAGCTAAGAAAACCGGGATAATGCTTTTCGTGTAGCCACAAGACGTCGTGTTATGACTCAAACTACGCGCAATAGGCTGCATGATGAGCAACTTCACTCCCGACGTCCATGGCGAGGTACAGCTTTGCAACCAGAACAACATGGAGCGCGTTACAGATGGGTCCAGCAACGTGCCGAATGGACTGCTCAGGATTGGCATCATGTGGGACCAACGTACGCTCCTGGTGGTCAAATTAAAACAGACACAAAATCCCGAAGATTGGCGATTTTTTACAGAAGCTCGAAATTTAGCGCGGACTTCAATGCGAGATGCTTATAACAGTTTCCACAGCGAAATTTTGCCTCGAAACCTGACAGCAAATACAAAGAGTTTGTGGTCGTATGTGAAGTATGTTAGCGGCAAGATACAATCAATGCCTTCTCTGCGCGTTAGCAATGGAGATACTATCGAAGACAGTGCTGCCAAAGCAGAGTTACTAAACACAGCCTTCCGAAATGCCTTCACAAAAGAAGACGAAGTAAATATTCCAGAATTCGAATCGAGAACAGCTGCCAACATGAGTAACGTAGAAGTAAATACCTTCGGAGTAGCGAAGCAACTTAAATCACTTAATAAAAGCAAGTCTTCTCGTCCAGAATGTGTAACAATTATGTTCCTTTCAAAGTATGCAGATGCAACAGCTCCATACTTGACAATCATATACAACCGTTCGCTCTACGAAAGATCCGTACCCAAAGACTGGAAAGTTGCACAGGTCACACCAATATTCAAGAAAGGTAGTCGGAGTAATCCACTTAATTACAAGCCCATATCATTAACGTCGCTATGCAGCAGGATTTTAGAACATATATTGTATTCGAACATTATGAATTACATCGAGGCAAACGGTCTATTAACACACAGTCAACTTGGGTTTAGAAAACATCTTTCTTGTGAAACACAACTAGCTCTTTATTCGATGAAGTTTTGAGTGCTATTTACAAGGGATTTCTGATCGATTCCGTATTTTTAGATTTCCAGAAGGCTTTTGTCACTGTACCACACAAGTGGCTTGTAGTGAAATTGCGTGCTCATGGATTATCGTTTCAGTTATGTGACTGGATTTGTGACTTCCTGTCAGAGACATCACAATTCGTAGTAATTATCGGAAAGTCATCGATTAAAACAGAAGATTTCTGGCGTTTCCCAAGGTAGTGTTATAGGCCCTTTGTTGTTCCTTATCTACACTCCTGGAAATGGAAAAAAGAACACATTGACACCGGTGTGCCAGACCCACCATACTTGCTCCGGACACTGCGAGAGGGCTGTACAAGCAATGATCACACGCACGGCACAGCGGACACACCAGGAACCGCGGTGTTGGCCGTCGAATGGCGCTAGCTGCGCAGCATTTGTGCACCGCCGCCGTCAGTGTCAGCCAGTTTGCCGTGGCATACGGAGCTCCATCGCAGTCTTTAACACTGGTAGCATGCCGCGACAGCGTGGACGTGAACCGTATGTCCAGCTGACGGACTTTGAGCGAGGGCGTATAGTGGGGATGCGGGAGGCCGGGTGGACGTACCGCCGAATTGCTCAACACGTGGGGCGTGAGGTCTCCACAGTACATCGATGTTGTCGCCAGTGGTCGGCGGAAGGTGCACGTGCCCGTCGACCTGGGACCGGACCGCAGCGACGCACGGATGCACGCCAAGACCGTAGAATCCTACGCAGTGCCGTAGGGGACCGCACCGCCACTTCCCAGTAAATTAGGGACACTGTTGCTCCTGGGGTATCGGCGAGGACCATTCGCAACCGTCTCCATGAAGCTGGGCTACGGTCCCGCACACCGTTAGGCCGTCTTCCGCTCACGCCCCAACATCGTGCAGCTCGCCTCCAGTGGTGTCGCGACAGGCGTGAATGGAGGGACGAATGGAGACGTGTTGTCTTCAGCGATGAGAGTCGCTTCTGCCTTGGTGCCAATGATGGTCGTATGCGTGTTTGGCGCCGTGCAGGTGAGCGCCACAATCAGGACTGCATACGACCGAGGCACACAGGGCCAACACCCGGCATCATGGTGTGGGGAGCGATCTCCTACACTGGCCGTACACCACTGGTGATCGTCGAGGGGACACTGAATAGTGCACGGTACATCCAAACCGTCATCGAACCCATCGTTCTACCATTCCTAGACCGGCAAGGGAACTTGTTGTTCCAACAGGACAATGCACGTCCGCATGTATCCCGTGCCACCCAACGTGCTCTAGAAGGTGTAAGTCAACTACCCTGGCCAGCAAGATCTCCGGATCTGTCCCCCATTGAGCATGTTTGGGACTGCATGAAGCGTCGTCTCACGCGGTCTGCACGTCCAGCACGAACGCTGGTCCAACTGAGGCGCCAGGTGGAAATGGCATGGCAAGCCGTTCCACAGGACTACATCCAGCATCTCTACGATCGTCTCCATGGGAGAATAGCAGCCTGCATTGCTGCGAAATGTGGATATACACTGTACTAGTGCCGACATTGTGCATGCTCTGTTGCCTGTGTCTATGTGCCTGTGGTTCTGTCAGTGTGATCATGTGATGTATCTGACCCCAGGAATGTGTCAATAAAGTTTCCCCTTCCTGGGACAATGAATTCACGGTGTTCTTATTTCAATTTCCAGGAGTGTATATAAACGATTTGGGTGACAATATGAGCAGCCGTCTTAGGTTGTTTGCAGATGACGCTGTCGTTCATCGACTAATAAAGTCATCAGAAGATCAAAACAAACTGCCAAACGATTTAGAAAAAATATCTGAATGGTGCGAAAATTGGCAGTTGACCCTAAATAACGAAAAGTGTGAGGTCATCCACGTGAGTACTAAAAGGAATCCGTTAAACTTCGGTTACACGATAAATCAGTCAAATCTGAAGGCCGTAAATTCAACTAAATACCTAGGAATCACAATTACGAACAACTTAAATTGGAAGAACACATAGAAAATGTTATGGGGAAGGCTAACGAAAGACTGCGTTTTATTGGCAGGACACTTAGAAAATTTAACAGATCTACTAAGGAGTCTGCCGACACTGCGCTTGTCCGTCCTCTTTTAGAATACTGCTGCGCTGTGTGGGATCCTTACCAGATAGGACTGACGGAGTACATCGAAAAAGTTCAAAGAAAGCCAGCACGTTTTGTATTATCGTGAAATAGGGGAGAGAGTGTCACAGAAATGATACAGGATTTGGGTTGGACATCATTAAAGGAAAGGTGTTTTTTGTTGCGACGGAATCTTCTCACGAAATTCCAATCAGCAACTTTCTCCTCCGAATGCGAAAATATTTTGCTGGCACCTACCTATATAGGGAGAAACGACCACCACGATAAAATAAAGGAAATCAGAGCTCGTACGGAAAGATATAGGTTCGTTACTTCCGCGCGTTATACGAGACTGGATTAATAGATAATTTTGAAGGTGGTTCGATGAACCCTCTGCCAGGCACTTGAGTGTGCTTTTCAGAGTATCCATGTAGATGTAGATGTAGATGGAAGGCGCCATAACGGCTGTATGAGACGTAAATTCCATCCTCCGACCGATAGTGCAATCATATTGGCGAGGCATTCGTCTTCATGGACGACAATTCGCGCCTCCATCGTGCACATCTTGTGTATGACTTCCTTCAGGATAACGACATCGATCGACTGGAGTGGCCAGCATGTTTTCCAGACAGGAAGCCTATCCAACATGCCTGGGATGGATTGAAAAGGGCTGTTTATGGACAACGTGACCCACCAACCACTCTGAGGGATCTACGCCGAATCGCGGTTGACGAGTGAGACAATCTGGACCAACAGTACCTTGATGAACTTGTGGGTAGTATGCCACAACGACCACAACGATTATAGCCACGCCTCAATGTAAGGGGACGTGTTACTGGGTGTTAGAGATACCGTTATGTACAACAATCTGGACCACCATCTCTGAAGGTCTCTCTGTGTGGTGGTACAACAAGCAATGTGTGGTTTTCATGAGCAATAAAAATGGCAGAAATGATGTTTATGTTGATCTCTATTCGAATTTACATGACCTGCTTTATATATGAACCACAGTTTTTTAGAATTCTCCCAATGAACCGAAATCGACCATTTGTCTTCCAAACGATCGTACATGCTCGTTCCGCTTAATGTCAGTTCGCAACGCTACGCCTAGATGTTGAATCTGGGTGACTGTTCAAAGAGCAACACAGCCCTGTATTCGAACACTACAGGACTGTTTTTCCTATTCATCTGCATTAACTCACTTTTTTTACTGTAAAGCAAGCTGTCATTCATCGCACAGAAGTTCTATCCAAGTCATCAAAAGACGATAATTGCTCGTAGACTATAGCGTCATCAGAATATTTATGTAGAGAACAAGAGTGGGCTTATCAAACTATGCTGGCTTGTGCCACTGCAGTGTTTCAAAAGTTTTACAAATTTTCTGTTCGCGCACAAAATTCGTGAGACTATTGCATTCATAGCTATGAACAAAACTATCCGTTAAATGAAAAACTAATTCAACAAGAAAATGCCTGCTTGGGTTCCAGTTTCGCAAACACAAGACTCTTTACATTGATTTTAATTAATGAATGCCAACAAACAATATATATTACACAATTTGCTTCGTAATTAATTTTCATTTTTTATAAATCGAAGCTAATGAGACTTGCTGCGCTATGCACTGCATTAATTTACACGTACACGGGATTTACTGGAAATTAGTCTAGTAGACAGCAAATTATTTACTACAATTGGCTCTCGGTTCGTTTAACCACAATACTCTGAATTCTGTGTTAATACTTTAAATGTTTAATTTAGCTACCACAGTTGATATTAAAAGGAAATATTAGCATCGTTCAGTTCTCTGTGAGAGCGGTGATTACAACACAAATAGCTCATTATTGTATTTAACTTGCAGCATGTAACCTTTCCGTAAATTCGGTCAGATAATGTTATCGTGTAATTTCTGTGGTTTGCCTCTCAACTTGTTATTGATGTCAGCTCCCGCGGTTGAAATGTGGATCTTGCAGTGATGCTACAGTGTCGTTTAATCAATATAAAATAAATATTCCAGTGTAGTACAGGCAAAATATATAGTGAGGCAAATAAAATAGTTGCCAAGATGAGGTTTTTGCGAAGAATGTGGCAAAGTCTGAGGTACGGAAATAAGTTTTAAAATTTTTAGTTGCCAAGTTTGGACACAAACACATTTTCTTAATTTTTTAATGGAACTATCTACTTTTTCTGCGGTGCTGGAAAGGGCGTTGGAAGAGGACTTCAGTGATAAATTGGTGTTGAATTTGATAAAATACACTCTAAGACAAAAAAAAAAAGACGCAACAAGAAGGAATTACCCAAATGGGACGGAAATCGGTGGATGGGATTACATGAACAGACAAACAAATGAATACACTTTCAGAAAAATTGGATGATTTACTGGAGAGAAAGATCTCTACAAACTGACTGAATGATGCGTTGGTCCTCTGGTCCACCTCTGACCTACATGCAAGCAGTTATTCGGCTTGGCACTGATTGATGGAGTTGTTGGATGTCTTCCTGAGGGATATCGTACCGAATTCTGTCCACTTGCGAAGTTAGATCGTCAAAATTCCTAGCTGGTTGGAGGGCCCAGCCCATAATATACCAATAGTTCTCAACTGGGGAGAGGTCCGACGATCTTGCAGACCAAGGTAGAGTCTACAAGAACCAGAAACTGATGACATGTGCGGGTGGCCGTTATCTTGCTGAACTGTAAGCCCAGGATGACTTGCCATGAAGAGCGATAAAACTGTGTGTAGAATATCGTGGAGGTACCGCTGTGCTGTAAGGGTGTCACGGATGGTAACCAAAGGGTTTCTACTGTGAAAAGTTATGGCACCCCAGACCATCACCACTGCTTGCCGGGTCTTATGGAGGATGAAATTCAGGTTGCTGTCCCATCGCTTGTCAAGGCGTCTATAGACACGTATTTGCTGGTCACCGTGGCTCAGGTCGAAGCGGAACATCAGTTTAGACAACAGTACTGCAGTCATTGAGATTCCATGACGAAGACGTGTCAGGAGATGCCATGGACACAGCAAGCTCGAGATCATAACGAACTAATGCGCCAGTTGGACAGTCGGACAGAACGTGGCATGAATTCCCTCAGGGGGACATCCAACAACTCTGTCAATCAATACCAAGCCGAATAACTGTTTGAGTAGTGACCAGAAGTGGACCAAGGGGTTATTGACCTGCTATGTTTGTGAAGCTCTTTCACTTGAATAAATCATCCAATTCTTCGCTTGTACAAGTAAACATATCTACCGTTTTCAGTTCCATTCGTGTGATTCCTTGGTGGGGCGCCCCCCTTTCTTTTCTTTTTTTTCTTTTTTTTTCGTAGCGTACATTCTGTCTAAAGGCGTTTACTGGCCGAATCTTTGTGCCCTACTCCTATTTACAGACGTCCGTATTACAGAAACTGCAAAATGGTACTACATTTTACATATTAACCTAAAAGGTAGATAAAATTAAAGCAGTAAAGTGAATTTGTTTGACCAAAAACAGTAAAATTAAAATATGGCAAAATAATAAGTCATTTGTATTTTATGGGTGGCACGTTTTATGTGCACAGCGATTCCCGAAGTTCGGCAATAATATTTCAGGTAATTAAATTTCTGCAATTGCCTGACATTGTCAGAAGACGAGAGATTTCTGTATCATCGCAAAAAAGCTTCCAAAATAAAAGTTTTGTTGGCTAGACTGCTGTTGATACATATCTTTGTTGCTAGTTTCAGAAAAACTATATTGTCATCTTGAGAGGTGTATGTGTTACACATATATTACAAGGTTTATAACTATCATACATAATTTAGAAAAATAAAAGGAACTTCAATCACCCTTACACAAAGAGTCACCATATTTTTTTCTTTGCGATTCCCTTTACCCAATTTTCTAATTTCATACTTTACCTCCATTTTCAGTGGCCACATGACAAAGTGCCATACGCAGTGGATTTATACAATCATGCTCATAAATTAAGGATAAGACTGACACATGGTGAAACAACACTCTGGTGAGCGGTTTGCGGGTTTAAATCACCTCGGGGTATGACCATGCGGTGCAGCTGACCTGCGGTCGTCGCACGGTGGCGCTGGCAGCATTCCACATACGCAGAGGTGTGTTGGTGCATGTCAGAGTACGGTGCAGCGCGTAAGTGTGTAGACGTTTTCAGACGTGCTAATAGTGACTGTGTGTTGAAAATGGCAACGATTCCAGCAGACAGGAAACGTGCCCAGGCGCTACAGTACAGGACGTCCACAGTGTACGACACCATAAGAAGACATATCTCACCATCAGTGCCTGCAGACGGCCACTGAGTACTGCAGGTAGCCTTGCTCGGGACCTTACCACAACCACTGGAACAGTTGTCTCCTGACACACAGTCTACAGACGACTGAACAGACATGATTTATTCGGCCGGAGACCTGCAAGGTGCATTCTACTGACCCCTGGTCACAGGAGAGCCCGGAAAGCCTGGTGTCAAGAACACAGTACATGGTCATTGGAACAGTGGTCCCAGGTTATGTTCACCGACGAGTCCACGTGTAATCTGAACAGTTATTCTCGCCGGGTTTTCATCTGGCGTGAACCAGGAACCAGATACCAACACCTTAATGTCCTTGAAAGGGACCTGTATGGAGGTCGTGGTTTGATGGTGTGGGGTAGGATTATGATTGGTGCATGTCCCCTGCATGTCTTTGACAGAGGAACTGTAACAGGTCAGGTGTATCGGGACCAGTATGTCCGCCTTTTGTCCGCAGCTCGTGCTCGTGCGGTAGCGTTCTCGCTTCCCACGCCCGGGTTCCCGGGTTCGATTCCCGGAGGGGTCAGGGATTTTCTCTGCCTCGTGATGACTGGGTGTTGTGTGATGTCCTTAGGTTAGTTAGGTTTAAGTAGTTCTAAGTTCTAGGGGACTGATGACCATAGCTGTTAAGTCCCATAGTGCTCAGAGCCATTTGTACCATTTGTCCACCTTTTTAGGAGTGCAGTGGGTCCCACCTTCCTCCTGATGGATGAAAACGCACGGCCCTTCCGAGCTGCCATCGTAGAGAAGTACTTTGAAACAGAAGATACCAGGCGAATGGAGTGGCCTGCCTTTTCTCCAGACCTAAATCCCATGCTCTCGGTCGACGTATCGCTGCTCGTCTTCAAACCACTACGACACTTCAGGAGCTCCGACAGGCACTGGTGCAAGAATGTGAGGCTATACCCCAGCAGCTGCTCGACCACCTGATCCAGAGTATGCCAATCCGTTGTGCGACGTGTGTACATGTGCATGGTGATCATATCCCATATTGATGTCGGGGTACATGCGCAGGAAACAGTGGCGTTTTGTAGCACATGTATTTCGGGACGGTTTTCTCAACTTATCACCAATACCGTGGACTTATAGGTCTGTGTCGTGTGCGTTCCCTATGTGCCGAGGCTATTAGCGCCAGTTTTGTGTAGTGCCACGCTGTGTGGCACCACATTCTGCAGTTATCCTTAATTTATGAGCATGAATGTAATGAATTAATGTTCTTTTTCCGAAATTACTTATGGTCGGTATAAACACTGTAAAGTATTTGCAACACTTACAGCTCTGAAGATGGCAATATAACGTCGTTGAAACTAGTAATCAGGACACGTATCAACTGCGACCTGTACAATAAAACTATTGGTGAAGCTTTTTTTTTACAATGGAATCTCTAATTGGAATAATTAATAAAGTAACACGTTCATTTGGGAAACGTTCACATTTTTAGAAACAGAAACTTCAGGGCTACTGAATTGTAAAACTGGATTTTGAAAAAAAATTACATCTTAAGATTGGAACATTCTGGAAAACGGAAACTTTGACTGCGGATCACTTTTTAAATATTGGTTTAGGAAACGTAAACTCTTTGATTTTCCGAAAGCTTTGAAATACGCTAATATGTGATAAACAACCAATTTTTAGCGGGGTCTAATTTTGGCGAGGAAATGATTTACAATTAGAATAAATTATGAATATTTCTTGCAATGAAATGGTTCCATATGAGCCTGTAAATTATTCTGTGAATTAATCTGTCAATAATATGTTTCAGTGATATATTTCATGAATAAGAATTCTGAAAGGAGCACATAAAGGACAAAAAGTGAATATCAGTGTCATGCGTCTTATGCGAACAAGTAGGGTGATCGCACCTTTCTTACAGGGTGCGTTGCTGTTGTCTCGTGCACCACACTCGTATTGAATGCGGTACACATCTAGTTCTCCGAGTCCTACATCGCGCTTAGTATTACTTTCTGTCTGCTGACCATAGCAAAACACACTTGTTGACATGTTTATGAAGCATTCTACCGATCTTTGCAGAGACCGGTCCTGCATAGTGCAGATAAGCGACTCTTCGTTTTCACAACCATTTACTTAGGCGTTCTTAATTTTGACTACAATGCCAGTTGAGTTTGTCCATCTGATAGGAAGAACACAAGTGCCACAACCTAATTTTCCAGCGACTTCGCTCAGTGGAAGAGGAGTCAAAATAAGTGAAAAGGTATCTCGGCTTAGCCGTCGATACTCCACCGTTTCTGAAAGAAAGGCAGTCAAAGTTTTCGTGATTTTTCCAGGTGCTCTCCTCATGAGTGCGCACTCCTTCAGAAAGCTGTTCGTAGGGGTAATTCTTCGGAGAGCCTCTCCATGCCTGAAAGTGCTCTTAGCACCAGAGTCTTTCTTTGTGACGGATGGCAGTGGATAGAGGCGTGTGTGGGTTTCCTACATGCACTGTGGGCCAGGGATCTGGGCGTTCTGAACTAACTCGTCGAGGAGAGGTAACTGATCCCTTTCTTCAAAGTCCATCGTGAATTTTGTATGAGGTTGGAAGGAATCTGAATATTCCAAGAACTCTTAAAGACATCCGGTGGCCACACTACAAACAAATTATCCACGTACAGAGAAGAAAAAGAAATACACTGGTATGATCTCGATGGATTCGCGTGGCTTTGGTTCAGTGTTTCTCGTATACAGTTCACCACAAATCTGGCATGTGCGCATTACAGCACAAATCGAAGGACCTAAGTATGATGGCTTGGACAGCGCTCGTAATATTGTGCGTAAAATGGAATCAACAACCCTAAGAGTACGTCAGAAGATGCACTATTAACCTATCACACCGAGGAAGTTTCAGACATCAAACACCTTACAGGAATTTTAGTATATGTAGTAGCCTCTCCAATACTATATTTTTCTCTGAGTTTAAAAGTTCAAATGGCTCTGAGCACTATGGGACTTAACATCTGAGGTCATCAGTCCCTCTGAGTTAAATCTATGTACGTTGAAACTTTCACTGTCATGTGCAATGCAAATGTCTTGTTGACATCAACAGAAACAAGTAGAGGAACACCAGTACGCCAATGAGAAAAATAATAGTCTGCCAAAAGATATAACAGAAAAACAAAACATTTTTCAATACACTATATCAATATCGTTCATAACGTAGTTATCTAGTACCACGAGGTAAGTAAGAAAAACTCACCCTATTAGTGAAATATTCTCGACACACCATTCGGTTAGAGATAGTGTCTTGTTGCTCTTAAATAAAGAGGGAACAGCATCTAGTTACCTTTCAAATTGTATCCTACCGAGCAAGTAATTTGTTACCTAACAGTCACCCTTGTTCTTCGCGAGCTTGTTATGCAGTGTTCGTTGGAAAAGCAAACAGTAGAGAGAGAAAAGGCCTTTGTTTCTTGAACCATACTTTGAAGGGGAGACTGGGGCAAGGTAAACATCTTGACAGCCCTCAGGGACACGTCAAATCACGAATGAAATTACGGGCGTCCCGAGCTACAATTCGTTTAACGATAAAATGTAATAAAATTAAAAATGTCCCACCTGAAGAAACCTTCAGCACATGACCATAATTCGCCTAAGCATTCTCTTCCCGGAGGCGAGCTCCAAGTAACTGCCAAGAACCAAAGAAACGTTTTATCAAATACTTATGCGTCTAAGATACAAATGGTTCAAATGGCTCTGAGCACTATGGGACTTAACAGCTGAGGTCATCAGTCCCCTAGAACTTAGAACTACTTAAACCTAACTAACCCAAGGACATCACACACATCCATGCCCGAGGCAGGATTCGAACCTGCGACCGTAGCTGTAAGAGACATATATACATATAGGACGCAGGTGATATAGCAGGGCATGAAGATACATTTGTGAAAAGTAAGATAGAGAAATTAACGAGGAAACTGTAATAGATAAGCGAAGTGTAGAACAGACTCTGAAGTGGTTGTAGATTCAGAAGCTGATGTAAAACTCATCTTGTTTTCGTGTTCTAAATTTGACAATGAATGATCGGAGTTTCTGTCGACTTTGATGAATATGGATTACCTCCTCCCTCAATCAGCGTCTTTCTTTTGGTTTCTAAAGACATTCGCTTGTACAAAGTGATTGTCAGTTTCATTAAGAATATATGGAAAAATTTGTAGGACTCGTTTTCATTTATCTATATCACTTATTATTAAATTTAAGTAGTAGTGTGACTTGATTACATAAATATGTCTACCTTACTTATCTTTCTATTTGTTAAAGAATTGTTGTGGAAAAAGTTGACGGCTTGACTTTTAAATCCTGTAAATATTCGTTTTTGTATTTTTCTGTACAATTATGTATTCTATGTAAAGGTGTGTTCTTGATGGCTAAACAGAGTACGAAATCTGGAGGCCAAATAAAAACAAACAACTTATTGTTAACGTTATCACCACTTCGCAAGATCTATCTAGGATGATGATTCAAATGGCTCCAGGCACTATGGGACTTACATCTGAGGTCGTCAGTCCCCTAGACTTAGAACGACTTAAACCTAACTAACCTAAGGACATCACACACATCCATGCCCGAGGCACGATTCGTAACTGCGACCGTTGCAGTAGCGCGGTTCCGGACTGAAGCGCCTAGAACCGCTCGACCACAGCGGCCGGCATCAGGGAGGACGTCACTATATTGCGCTTATGTTGATTACATGTTTTTTTTCGGAATCACGTTCTTCACAGGTCTTTGTTACTTACCGGTTTCGTTTGAGCGTCGATATCCGAATCTTCAGACAGTGTCTCATTATTTCCATCCTTTCTGCAGAAACGTAGCTTTATTGTCTTCAGAGTGTTGTAACCAGAAGGAATTAGTACACGGAAGACATACACTGTATTTTATTTCTCTCTCTCATTCGTCGTCGTTGATATAGGGAAACATAATTAGCTCGCCTCGTGGTTTAAAAGGAAGATTGGCGTTTGACGGTCAGTCGACGGAGAGGGCATTAGAGACGGAGAGAAAGCTCGAATATAACTAGGATCGGAAAAGAAATAGTAGCACTTAATGAGTACAAGAACCGTATATAATTATGACAGAAAGTGTTAATATCTCAGGGTGATCTCCATGAAGTTATGTTTACTAATAATTAATGATTTCTGCGCAAAATAGCATTCATGAGAGTGTTGAATAAGTAAGATATTGTGTGTTGCATTAATTAATAGCCCAGCCATAATTTAAAATGAATCACCTTTCACCAATTCATTCATTCATCTTACATTAAAGTACTGTCGTCTTTTGAATGTAATTGCGAAATAATTGTAATAAAGATGATTGAATGGAATTTATATTCACAATTCATGATCGTGTGTATCATCCGTGTAAAGAGAAATTTGGTTGGTACGAATCAGATAAAAGGAACAAAATGGAAGGCAATAAAAAGGTGATCGCATTAGTGTCCTATCAAAAGCCATTTTCGTTATTAATTTGTGTCAGCGATGAAGAGTAACAAAATTATCTTTACCCAGTTACAGAGGAAAACTCTTCGGCGCTTATGAATACAGCATAATCTCATCTGCTAAACAATCTGTTGATAATACTGTAATTCACAAAGCAACGAGCGAGAGGTTTTATAAAATTCTGATGAAAATGCAATTACTTGTTGCCAACAGAGAATGTTTTTGACCTGCTGGTGTCAGAGAAAAATGCGACGCGCTCAGACTGTTATCGGTGGCACATGGTTGCAATACGTGCGTAGTGAGGGGTGGTTGTATTAGCGATTCATTTGTCACGGTTGTCGACGATCAGATGGCGCCCTGGAGCCCTGTCTGTGAGCCCTTTGTTTTGACTCTGCATGCAGTAACTCTTAAGGTGAACAGTGTTTGGAGTACTCATTCTGGGGTTCAGCCATACACCACCGACGAGTACGCACTCCTGCTGAATAGCTTCACCATTTGAAGGGGGTCACATTGTGGGCCACCGAGAACCTGGATGGAGGTATCGACGGACTGCTGTCAGTGGTGGGAACAATTTATCGTTGGTATCGCTGCTTTCAACATTCCCAGAGCCTTAGACCAAGTTCTGGATGTCTACGTAGTACAGACCTACGACAAGATCGTCGCATTCGGCGAGCAGCGGTGCCCGACCGAGCATCATCCAGGGACGAAATCTGGGCAAATGTTGCACCTACTGTATCACCAGTGATCAAGGGAATCTATCTGCCTGCAGCAGGACTAGTAATCCCGTGTGCCTCTGCGCAGGCTATCACTGACAACACGATAGCACCAAGCATGGCTACGCTGGTGTGGTGAAAGAATCGACAGGGTAGTGTTGTAGCACTCTGTTGTCGTCAGTGCAAGAAAGTGTCCGCCCCGATAGCTGAGTGGTCAGCGCGACAGAATGTCAATCCTAAGTGCCCGGGTTCGATTCCAGGCTGGGTTGGAGATTTTCTCCGCTCAGGGACTGGGTGTTGTGTTGTCCTAATCATCATCATTTCATCCCCATCGACGAGCAAGTCGCCGAAGTGGCGTCAAATCGAAAGACTTGCACCAGGCGAACGGTGACAGTTCGCGTGCATGTCATAGACTCTGTGAGCTGCAAATTCTGGAGTGCATCCGCCCACTATACACATATCCCACCCCAGGCTTCATAGCGTGGGGGAAGGGAGGGACATCAGTTACTACTAGCGGTCACATTTGGTGTACCTGCAAGGTAAAGTAACCAGTTCCCGCTACATTGTACAGACTGATATAACCGCGCTACTGTGATTTCTGCGATAGGAAGGAGGAGGAATCAGTGTTTAACATCCAGTCGATAACGAGGTCGATAGAGGTGGCAAGTTAGGATTAGAGAAGGATAGGGAAGGAAGTCAGCCATGCCCTTTGCCGGAAGCGATTTAGGGAAATCACAGGAAACCTGAATCAGGCTGGCCAGACACAGGTTTGAACGGTTGTGGTACCGAATGCGAGTCCAGCGTGCTAACCACTGCGCCAGCTAGCTCGGTTCCGATAGGAATGTGATGGGCTTTTTCCGTAGGGCAGCGCATGTCCAAACATGTGACTGTGATGCATTATGCTCTTCGTGTTGTAAAGCGACCACCGTTCCTTCTAGATCTGTCACCAACTGAATGTGGGTTGGAATGTGGATGAAGTGAAAACTTTCTCGTTCACCAGGGCCTGCAACAACCAGTGGCAGATTCCAACAAAAATAAGCTAAAGTTTAGGACAATCTATCGCATGATGCCATTCGGTGGCACTTTTACGGTCATTTGCAAGCGCTGCTGCAGGGGGGGGGGGGGGGGGAAGGGGGTTGCAATGTTTACTCTTGCGACCTTCTGGCACCCGTCACAGTGACAAGTATGACATCAATGTAAAAACGGTGGGTGAACGGTATTTAAACCGACAAACTCTGGGAGGTTGTAGGGGACATCAAAACAAATATTTTTCCCTAATGTCATTTTTTTCTACGAGGAGTATTTAAACCGGTAGAGGAAGATTTCTCTGGTGGCAAATTAATTAAACCAACAAACACTTTTCCATTTTTTTATGACCAAGAGACAACATATTAACACAACTCAATTTCAGTTACAGTAGATTTTCAAAAATTCCTCCATTAACACGTGAACAAAGGTTACACCGTCGGATCATGTTCTCTCTGACACTGGCAAAAACCCCAGGATTATCCTGAATTGTTCCTGCTAATGCTACTGTCCAGGCTACCAGATCCTCTTCTGATGCAACAGGAGTTGTGTAAACAAGGTTGCGCATCTCTCCCCACACAAAAAAGTCCATAGGGGACATATCTGAGGATCGAGCAGGCCATGCTACAGGACCACCTATGCCAATCCACGTTTCTAGGAACCGTCGGTCTGGGAATCGGCACACACGACGACTGAAATGTGCCGGCGGCCCGTCATGTTGGAACCACATGCGTTCTCTTGTAGGGAGCGGGACGTCTTCCAGCAATTCTGGCAATGCTCTGGTGAGAAAATTGTAATAGTGCCTGCCATTTAATGGCCTAGGTAGTAGATACAGCCCACGTGAACAGTCCCCAACAACACCGACCCATACATTAACGAAGAACCGCACTTGATGAGCGCTAGTATCTATGGCATGTGGGTTTCCTCACTCCAAACATGCGAATTGTGCGTGTTGAAGACTCCATCATGCCCGAATGTTGCTTCATCGGTAAACAACACATAGGATGGAAATGTAGGATGGATTTCACTCTGTTCCAGGTACTACTGCGAAAACTGTGCTCTGGGTGGATAATCAGCTGGTTCCAGGTTGTGGACACGCTGTATGTGAAGGACTGTTCTTACATTCGTCTGATTCGTCCCCATCTTACGTGCAATTGCACGAGTGCTGATTGAAGGATCCCGCTCCACATGCTGCAAGACAGCTTCCTCAAATTCCAGCGTTCTTACCGTGCGACGGCGACCCTGTCCAGGTAATCTGCTAAATGACCCGGTCTCACGCAGACGTTGGTACACAGCAGCATAGGTCGTATTAAGCGGGATACGACGATTAGTATATTGTTGTTGATAAACCTGCTGTGCAGCTCGTCCGTTGTGGTGCGCTACGTAGTACGCACCAACCATATCAGTGTACTCACTCCAGGTGTATCGCTCCATTAGTAAACAGAGACAATGCACTACTACACTGTTGGACAGCAGTTGCCTAAACTGAAGAGCGTAATACGCCCTCTAACAACTGAAGAGCGTAATACGGCCTCTAACAACTGAAGAGCGTAATACGGCCTCCACCAGTTTTAATAATCCTCATGAAAAAAAATGACATTAGAGAAAAATATTTGTTTTGATGTCCCCTACAACCTCCCAGAGTTTGTCGGTTTAAATACTTTTCACTCTGTGGATTTCGATAGGTATTTTATTACGGCCTAGGCTTAGGCTGCCTGAACATCCTCTAGTCCTAGACCGAAACCCGTTATTTTAATAAAATACTCATCGCCATCTAGACTGTTTTTTGACTGATTTTACATAGATTACAAGATCGCTGTTCCCAAAAACATTAATAAATTTTGACTGGTCTGAATTAGCGGGCATTTCCTCCTATAATAATGAACCACCTCTCACAACACTTCACAAGAATATGTCGTTATCGTTGAATGTGTTGCATTTTCATTTTTAGGCAGTGAATGTGTTTCCTTTCTCGTAACGTAAAATTGCTGTAAAAATGGAAATTATTGCTAAAGTCTATTACGAATATCAACATAAAAGTCAATTCAATTCGCGATTCAAGGGACATAGAAAGTGGAATATTTTCTAGATAAAATGTGTTTTGCCACCAAATAGCAAAAAAAAAAAAAAAAAAAAAAAAAAAAAAAAAAAAAAAAAAAAAAAAAAAAAAAAAAAAAAAAAAAAAATGGTTCACTGGCTCTGAGCACTATTGGATTTAACTTTGAGGTCATCAGTCCCCTAGACCTTAGAACTACTTAAACCTAACTAACCTAAGGACATCACACATATCCATGCCCGAGGCAGGATTCGAACCTGCGACCGGACGGTCGCGCGGTTCCAGACTGAAGCGCCTTGAAACCGCTTGGCCACTCCGCCCGCACCAAATAGCAATATCAAACGTTGGTACCTACTCTTCTGAACCCTTTCAGCAAAAGAAATAGGAGATAAGTTTAATGATTTTCATTTCTCACAGGCCCCCCTTATTCACACTGTTTCCAATTTTCTGTATATATCAGTATTAGTTGAACTGAAAGGAAATACATGGTGAAGTGTGAGGCTATGATTTTAATCATAGGCTAATGAAGTACACCACTGATTAACGTTGTTTATTGCTTTGATGTTGTTTGAGAGCGTTTGTGTTGAATACTGCCTGTGGTACTCTGTGTTGTCACACTGTTCATCTATTTCTTCAGTATTTAATTTTAGCCGAGTGCTGTTAAGCATTCTGGTTACTCATTTGGGTTGTTATTGGTGAAGTGTTTTTAAAAGTATACCTGATCAAGCACCTTTATTCTTGCTAAATGTCTTTAATTTTCCTATCTCTGTTGTTTTGGCCAATAGTGATAAAACCCTTTTTTATTTAAGCCATAGTCAAAGGTTATATTTTTATTGAATGAACCCACTCTGATTTACACTCCTGGAAATTGAAATAAGAACACCGTGAATTCATTGTCCCAGGAAGGGGAAACTTTATTGACACATTCCTGGGGTCAGATACATCACATGATCACACTGACAGAACCACAGGCACATAGACACAGGCAACAGAGCATGCACAATGTCGGCACTAGTACAGTGTATATCCACCTTTCGCAGCAATGCAGGCTGCTATTCTCCCATGGAGACGATCGTAGAGATGCTGGATGTAGTCCTGTGGAACGGCTTGCCATGCCATTTCCACCTGGCGCCTCAGTTGGACCAGCGTTCGTGCTGGACGTGCAGACCGCGTGAGACGACGCTTCATCCAGTCCCAAACATGCTCAATGGGGGACAGATCCGGAGATCTTGCTGGCCAGGTTAGTTGACTTACACCTTCTAGAGCACGTTGGGTGGCACGGGATACATGCGGACGTGCATTGTTCTGTTGGAACAGCAAGTTCCCTTGCCGGTCTAGGAATGGTAGAACGATGGGTTCGATGACGGTTTGCATGTACTGTGCACTATTCAGTGTCCCCTCGACGATCACCAGTGGTGTACGGCCAGTGTAGGAGATCGCTCCCCACACCATGATGCCGGGTGTTGGCCCTGTGTGCCTCGGTCGTATGCAGTCCTGATTGTGGCGCTCACCTGCACGGCGCCAAACACGCATACGACCATCATTGGCACCAAGGCAGAAGCGACTCTCATCGCTGAAGACAACACGTCTCCATTCGTCCCTCCATTCACGCCTGTCGCGACACCACTGGAGGCGGGCTGCACGATGTTGGGGCGTGAGCGGAAGACGGCCTAACGGTGTGCGGGACCGTAGCCCAGCTTCATGGAGACGGTTGCGAATGGTCCTCGCCGATACCCCGGGAGCAACAGTGTCCCTAATTTGCTGGGAAGTGGCGGTGCGGTCCCCTACGGCACTGCGTAGGATCCTACGGTCTTGGCGTGCATCTGTGCGTCGCTGCGGTCCGGTCCCAGGTCGACGGGCACGTGCACCTTCCGCCGACCACTGGCGACAACATCGATGTACTGTGGAGACCTCACGCCCCACGTGTTGAGCAATTCGGCGGTACGTCCACCCGGCCTCCCGCGTGCCCACTATACGCACTCGCTCAAAGTCCGTCAACTGCACATATGGTTCACGTCCACGCTGTCACGGCATGCTACCAGTGTTAAAGACTGCGATGGAGCTCCGTATGCCACGGCAAACTGGCTGACACTGACGGCGGCGGTGCACAAATGCTGCGCAGCTAGCGCCATTCGACGGCCAACACCGCGGTTCCTGGTGTGTCCGCTGTGCCGTGCGTGTGATCATTGCTTGTACAGTCCTCTCGCAGTGTCCAGAGCAAGTATGGTGGGTCTGACACACCGGTGTCAATGTGTTCTTTTTTCCATTTCCAGGAGTGCATGATCTCTACCACTATCGTTACTTCATTTTCAGGTTACCCAAAATTTTTCAGTGTCTTGGGTAACGTGTTCCTTTATTTCTATTGCGTAGTCTATTTTAAAACTTTTATTACAACTGCTTTTTAATGTGTCTTTTTAGATCACTAAAGAGCGTCATCATCTCTATATATTAGCTGATATATGTTTGAGTAGGGAACATGTTTGGAATGCCAGACGCGGTGGTTTCTCTGTAAGGGCTGTTGGAAAATTTTGCACCCACATAGGAATTGTTATCTACGTTGATATTTAAACTGAAACCGTATTAAGAAAACACTACTGTTTTTTGGTGACCTTTATTGTTGCTACCCAGATTGCTAAGACGGCCGTTTACATTGGAGTGTCTTGGAGAAATGAAATTGTGATAAACTGTACATGTTTATTTCTGAGTATGTGGGCTTGGTATGTTCCACGACAGAACTGACTGTATTTTCATGGGGCAATTTTAAGACAGGTCAAAACGGCTGGATAAGTTTGCAAATTTATTTTATGTACTTGTGTGGGCGGATGCCCTGCATGTCTTCACAGTCGTTAAGGTACCCTAAGGGAGAAAAGTCGTGTGCGCCTCCGTCTGTGAGTCGTACACACTTTGTTCTCTGTGTTCTCGATTTTGACTGATTGTGTATCGTTTTCCCTGAGATGGACATTGGTGATCAGCCCAGCATTTGCTTAGACCGCAATGGACTGCCGCGTAAAAGCCACACCAAAGCTGGCCGGTGTACCAGAACAACTGTCGAAATTCTGCTGCGCAGATTCTGTACCGTCTGGACCACCTGCCAGTCCCATTCGTCATAGCGGTGCGCCTTAAGCTATAAATGTTGGTGTTCGTAACAGTTATGGTAATTACACTTAAAATATAACAGCCCAGCTACCAAAAATAATTGCAATTTAGATTTTCTTTTCTTTTCCTTTTTTTTTTTTTGTTAAGAGTGACGATTAATAATCGACCCAAACTTGATATTTGAGCTATCAAAGGGGTGTGCCTCAATGCACTCGTAATGTCTTTGATTAAAAGAAGCTTAAAATTAACAAAACCTTATAATACTCATTTTCTTCCTTTCCGTGTGGCTCTCGAACAGTTCAGTTCCTTACTGCAGGAGGTATAGACGATTTATCATTGTTTAGTTTGGACTTCAGAAAACGAAGAGCACATTCTTCCAGCATAAGTACGTTTCTTTAAAACATTGGGTAAACTAACTATTTTTCATCTTCCAGGCCGCCGGTGCGAAGCCTGTAGTCGTCACATGACACACCTGCTATGAGCTAAGTCGTGTAGGGTATATCTAGGCACGGATGGACGTTGTTTATCGCCCGATGCTTATTCCAATGTACAACAGACTAGTGATGGGGAGCTCATGAATGAGCCGTTCAAATGAACGCTTCACTCCAGTGAAGTGTGAACTAACCACTCAATTTCAGTGAACTGGTACTTCAAACTCTTCACAGATAGCACACTCCACACTTTTCTCTAGTTCACTCACTCTCTTCCCCTCTCCCTCTCCCACTACATCGGCGCTACGTCAGTCATTCTCTCTTCACTTCAGTCCTCCCTCTACTGCCTGTCGACGAATCGCGCAGTGTTTGTGGGGAAAGATAGGGTTAGGAGGGGTAGAGGTGGTGAGGGGCGAGGGGAGGGCAGCGTCAGCTGCTTCCTGCAGTGCTGACATCATTACCCGCGACTATTTGTGCAGTTATACTTCGCGTCTACGTGTAGCCTACCGTTGGCAGCGCTTGCAGACAAATGAATATTAAAGATACAAACAAAGAGGCCGGCTGTGTGAGCACGCACAGCAAACTTGAAAATAAAATGCTTACCTTGTGAGTCTGGAACTGAAGCATGCGTGGAATCCACGCTTGAAAGATAATCGTTCATGTTGGAATGTTTACCTCGTACACATTACTGAAATAATTACACTAAATGTCAATTTGAGGATTGTCCTAATCAAATTTTAAGAAATACATACATATTTATGAATAAACATCAACGGATTTAGCGAATGTTCAGAGATTTCCGTTTAAAAACATGATTTGTTCCACTTTTTTCCTGTCAAGCGATTTCTTCTGTCAGTTATAAGGTGTCCTGCCTTCGAGAATACTCTTTCACATGGCGTGGAGGTTGCAACTTCAAAGAGCGAGGGGTATACTGACAGCCGTTCAGACCACCACTGAAGTGGATTGCCTTGTCTCTGTAGCAGGGGCTCTTGTAAATATTTGTCCACTTCCACTACTGCAGCAGCTCTCGGGTGTGGATTACTCTGCAGACTGGAAAACACTTCATCAAATTCAGTTTTCAGTCCATGAATACAACAAGTAGATTCAGTGGTTGGAACTGAGATTATTGCAGTAGCAGTGGATGTGTTCGTCACAAATTTCTCACAGTGCCTGATCAGGTTTAATTTCACCTTCTCAGCAGAATTTTTATCAGAAAAACCATGTAATTTGAACCGGGGATCCAATGAAGTTGCTTCTGTGAAAACAGAACTTCCAGCAGGACACAGGCTTGTGTTACACTTGCAATGTCCTCTGCAGCCATATTTGGAAGATCCAAATAATTCAGAGTGATAACTGTCGTTAGGGAATTCTTAACCTCGATTATTCTTCATAGCATATCATAGGTTGCATTCCACCTTGTAACAGCCTCCTGTGTTAGTGTCAGAACTGGCTCTTTTAACTGTTCCTGCATCTTTTTCAGTTTCGTGCAGGCCTGCGAACTTCTTTTAAAAAATTCAACAGTTTTTTTTTTTTTTACTTTATTCAGAATGGGTTGAATGTGCGGAAGCCTATTCTGAACAAATAAATTGAGTGTGTGTGCAAAGCAGGGGATGTGTTTCCAGGCTGAGTGTCTTATAGCTGCCACAATATTAGCAGCATTGTCGCAAACAACACACACGACTTTTTCTTGAATGTCCCATTCCCTTGTGACACGTCTTTGGAGAGTTTTTGTAACGTGTGCCGTTCGTCGTATTTAAAGCACTCTAGGAGGGAAGACGCCAGCTCCAGTTCTTTAACGTAGTGTGCTGTCACCGACAAATAACTCTCATTTGTGGTTGAGGTCCATCCATCCATTGTCAGCACAACCGCTTCCGCGGAATTAATTTTTACTCTCACAATTTCGTTCATCATGGCGTACTGTTGTTGTTATAGTGTATTGGAAATGGTCTTCCGGGCTGGCATTCTGTAAACACCATTCAGTTTGCCTACAAAACTTTGGAAATGTTTGCTTTCCACTATGTTGAAGGGCAAATAATACTTTCCAACAGTCTCCAGAAGTGCGAAATCTATCTCCTGATTTCTTTTTTTCGAAAGAGGTTTCGGAAAATACATAGGTAATGTTCCGTGATATTGATGTCTGCTGTCTAATAATGAAGTGATACTGTTATTTTCTGGCACCGACTGCTATTCGCTTCTGGCAACTGCTGATGTTGGTTCCGTCCGCAGCTCGTGGTCATGCGGTAGCGTTCTCGCTTCCCACGCCCGGGTTCCCGGGTTCGATTCCCGGCGGGGTCGGGGATTTTCTCTGCCTCGTGATGACTGGGTGTTGTGTGATGTCCTTAGGTTAGTTAGGTTTAAGTAGTTCTAAGTTCTAGGGGACTGGTGACCATAGATGTTAAGTCCCATAGTGCTCAGAGCCATTTGAACCATTTTTTTTTATGTTGGTTCCGGACTGTCCGGGTTATTTGTCCAAGAAATATCGGAAGATGCAGGTGCAGGGGGCGCTAAGCTCCTGACTGACAATGACACTGTTGAACACAGCACTCGAACATGGCGCGCTAAATTAAATGTATTTCCTCCTTTATATGAAATACACTTATAACAACAGTTGCACTTTGCTTTCCTATCATCTAAATTGGCGAAGAAACCTCAAATTTCACTACTTTTACGCGATCGCGAGTTGCTAGCCATTGTATAAGAGTGAACAGACACAAAAACTGCTTTCGAATAAAATAAAGAGGGATTTTACCTGAAATCGTACCAATGACTACAGGTGACAGTTTGCGTTTTGAATTTGGAGGGTTATTATTCTCAACAAAAATAAAATCTACATGAAAACTTCTGAATAATTACTTACGTAGGTATATAGACTTTGTGACAGTGGTAATCATGCTCATTCTATTTTGGATTAAATTTTAAAAGGAACATAAAATTGGACTGCATTTCGTTGGTAGCCCTAGTTTTCAGTCCATGAATACAACAAATATGGTTTCATTTGGCACATAAAGACTTTTTTGGGCGCTTCATGAAAGAATGTCGAGCAAGATTAAATGTAATACCTTTTTATATGTGACAGGCTTCTCTGTTTATCTTTCCTTTGTCCCCTTCGACCATGCTCTATTTAAGTTAACTCAAGACGCTGTAAGACCGTAAAACGTTGCGTGCACGTTACTGCATAGTTCGGCCATCTGTTCGTAAAATTATGAAGTGTTACGAAGCTTTATTCTACCAGCGAGGCGAAGCGAGCGTAGCCGCGGCTGAGCGACGAAATGGGCAACTTCGCCAGGCTTCCGTACTTCATGAATGAACTACTTCATTTGAACGCTTCACGGCAAAGAGTGAAATGAATGAAGTAGTTCACGGGAATGAACGAGTTCGACTCATCTCTACAACAGACACCTGGCATTACTGAGTGCGGCAGAACAGAAGTGCATGCGCCGTTGGAGTGCATGCGCCGTTGGAGTATATGCACTGAGACTGACTATCTTCAGAATAATTGTGTAGATTGCAAATGGTGAAAATGGTGAAAATCTTCATCTCACATGCGGCGAATAATTAATGCCGAGAGTAGTATAAACTGCCTGCGAGAATTGGACTTTCCGTGCTACGGACGCATCTCTCTGGAATAAAAAAGATTCCCACGCCCGGGTTCCCGGGTTCGATTCCCGGCGGGGTCAGGGATTTTCTCTGCCTCGTGATGACTGGGTGTTGTGTGCTGTTCTTAGGTTATTTAGGTTTAAGTAGTTCTGAGTTCTAGGGGACTGATGACCATAGATGCTAAGCCCCATAGTGCTCAGAGCCATTTTTAGGACTCTGTGTGAAGCGATTACAGAAATCTAACGTGTTTGGGGTTGGGTTGTTTGGAGGAAGAGACCAAACAGCGAGGTCATCGGTCTCATTGGATTAGAGAAGGAAGTCGGCCCTGCCCTTTCAAAGGAACCATCCCGGCATTTGCCTGGAGCGATTTAGAAAAAATCACGGAAAACCTAAATCAGGATTGCCAGACGCGGGATTGAACCGTCGTCCTCCCGAATGCGAGTCCAGTGTGCTATCCGCCAACGGGTTTTATGTTAGAGAGATTTTGCTATTGTTGTGCGACGCTATTAAGCTCCATTGTGAATGTTTAGTTATTCGATGGCACAATAAACAAATTCAAGAAAATAATACGCATTCAAAGTGTGTGTTTATCAATTTATAAAACAATTGACAAATGTTTTTCAGATATCACGTGACGTAGATCGATCGGAGGTGCAGCGTGGAATGATAGTGCGAGCCTGCAACTTTTCACGGTCACTATTCTTCGAGAGAATATCTCAGAAGCAATAAACCTTTCGCTGATAAAAAAAAGTTAGACACATCAACCCATACGCATCATACAAGATAGCACGTAGTTGTGCCGAACGATCTTCGTAGCGAAATAAACATTTTAGAGATTTCAGGTGGAGCAGTTCCGACGAGGGGTATCAGCGAGGTCGACGCTGCGGGGCATATATATACCTCTCCTGTGGTATTTAAAGCCAAAGACTCACATTCTTTAGCTTTTAAAAGACTGAAGGTAAAACCTAAATAAAACCACTGGAAATCATAAAAAATAAGAAGCAGAGAATTTTCTTAACCAAAATTTCTTAAATAAATAAATTAATTAATTAAAATACAGATTGGAAAATTGCGCAGGTCGCACCAGTGTTTAACAAGGGTAGTATGAGTAATCCATCGAACTACAGACCTATATCATTGACGTCGGTTTGCAGTAGGGTTTTGGAGCATATACTGTATTCAAACATTATGAATCACCTCGAAGGGAACGACCTATTGACACGTAATCAGCATGGTTTCAGAGAACATCGTTCTTGTGCAACGCAGCTAGCTCTTTATTCGCACGAAGTAATGGCCGCTATCGACAGGGGATTTCAAGTTGATTCCGTCTTTCTAGATTTCCGGAAAGCTTTTGACATCATTCCTCACAAGCGACTTCTAATCAAGCTGCAGGCCTATGGGGTATCGTCTCAGTTTGTAACACTACCGCCCTAATCTGACGTAGGTTAGCTCTACAAAGCCTGTACTGTAATAAGTTCACGGGCTTCACCTTATAAACAAGGATTTCTAGTACATTAGTTGACCGCGTGTACCTAATAGAAGCAAAATCGGACTTATCTTCAGTCAATAACTACAGTGACGCATCAAGCAAATGTACAGTATAATCATTCTTTCGCATGGACAAGAAGTACACACAGTAGATGCTACCTATAACTAACAATTCGGTCGCCAGCCTACTTAGGCAATTAGTGAGTTTTTTCCTTGTACAAGTGGGTGCATGTACAAGCATAGTAACACGTAGTAACGATACGGTATATGGCAAAGTTTGGAATCCGAAAAATCCACTGAACTAAAGTTTGCTCTTTTTGTACTAATTTGGACGAACTACATTTACACAACACCACACAGTAATGATTACTACTAACTACATTTTTGTATGTTGAGCAGACTGACATCGGGCATAGATTACCCTATAATTAGCAGTTTTGAAAGCACATATACAATGTTACTATTAAAGATGGAAAAACACTAATACACTTAGGTATAATATAGAATTTAGCTTTACTGGTCAAATCTGAGCAGTACACATCAAGGTTTGAACGGATGGATAAGAGAAAAAAGGGGGGGGGGGCCCTGAAACTGTTATAGTGGTTATACTGAAACTGTTAAGTACTGAAGGCAAATTAACACACAAAATTTATCAATCTCTGGATAACTACTCTTTTGTCTTACTTCTGAATAATTTAACTGTCATTATTTCTGTTTCAAATTAATTAAATAACATCGCTAACTCAATTCAAAAAAAAAACTCTTTTGGTCTTTACCAATATTTGCAACAACATACAGAACTATAGATTCCTTTATGGCATAGATTACTCTGCTGATAATTTTCATCAACTTTAAAATTAAACTTTCAGTTTAGGATACTCGGATTGCACAATACGAGGTAAGGATCCTGTCTAGGTCAGTGATCAGGATAAGTCATGGCTAAAGCAATTTTGGTAAAAGTCACATTATTATTGAACCATTAGAAACAGTTTCGACACTGGTCCACACAGATACACTTCTAAAGATGAAATAAATGTTTGACCTGTGCAAGTCGGTGCGGCGGATGGCGGGCAGCGAGATAGCGAGCAGCACGGCACACATACAAGCACGGCTAAAGCTCACACAACATCGGCACTTTCCATCTTCTTAGCGTCGTAATTTTTCCAATTTTGTGCCTCAGAATATAGCCATGCCAAGTAGTCGTCGGAATCGGTCCATCCGAGGCTCAATGGAATCCACTTTTCCTGGGTAGCCTCCTCGGTACAGTACGTGTACTTCCGACTGTTGCTCGCCTCCGACTGTGTTACTGAGCCCGTTGTGCAGAACCGCGCTAGTGTGCGTTTTCCCGCCTCGCCTGCCTCCACCTTTTCCCGCTCCCCTACAGGTAGGGTATTCACCACAGGTTTTCTACTACACATATCCTAACGCATTACCTACGTATGGACCAAGTGTATAAATTACAATTTTCACATCTTACAATAGTTTTAACACTAAATACACTTCCCTTTGATTACCACATTATTTGAAATCTAACAGAAATAATAATATTCGTTTCAAAAGTTACACACAGTTTCTTTAACATGACACGAAAAGAATCGAAAAAGAAATTCAACACATTGCTATTATTAATTTATCTAAATTCATAAAGAAAAAAATTTATTATACGTATAATTGTCGTTACAAGTTGTGCGACTGGATTCCTGATTTCCTGTCAGGAAGGTCGCAGCTCGTAGTAATAGACGGCAAATCATCGAGTAAAACTGAAGTGATATCAGGTGTTCCCCAGGGACGCGTCCTGGGACCTCTGCTGTTCCTGATCTATATAAATGACCTGGGTGACAATCTCAGCAGTTCTATTGGGTTGTTCGCAGATGATGCTGTAATTTACGGTCTAGTAAGGTCATCCGAAGACCAGTATCAGTTGCAAAGCGATTTAGAAAAGATTGCTGTATGGTGTGGCAGGTGGCAGTTGACGCTAAATAATGAAAAGTGTGAGGTGATCCACATGAGTTCCAAAAGAAATCCGTTTGAATTCGATTATTCGATAAATAGTACAATTCTCAAGGCTGTCAATTCAACTAAGTACCTGGGTGTAAAAATTACGAACAACTTCAGATGGAAAGAACACATAGATAATATTGTGGGGAAGGCGAGCCAAAGGTTGCGTTTCATTGGCAGGACACTTTGAAAATGCAACAAGTCCACTAAAGAGACAGCTTACAGTACACTCGTTCGTCCTCTGTTAAAATATTGCTGCGCGGTGTCGGATCCTTACCAGGTGGGATTGACGGAGGACATCGAAAGGGTGCAAAAAAGGGCAGCTCGTTTTCGATTATCACGTAATAGGGGAGAGAGTGTGGCAGATATGATACGCGAGTTGGGATGGAAGTCATTAAAGTAAAGACGGTTCTCGTCGCGGCGAAATCAATTTACGAAATTACAGTCACCAACTTTCTCTTCCGAATGCGAAAATATTTTGTTGAGCACAACGTACATGGGTAGGAATGATCATCAAAATAAAATAAGAGAAATCAGAGCTCGAACAGAAAGGTTTAGGTGTTCGTTTTTCCTGCGCGCTGTTCGGGAGTGGAATAGTAGGGAGATAGTATGATTGTGGTTCGATGAACCCTCTGCCAAGCACTTAAATGTGAATTGCAGAGTAATCATGTAGATGTAGATCTAAAATATAATAAAACTTTTTTATGCGGTGTACACCGTGTATGTTTATAATACAATAAATATGCATTTCCGACCATGGGTTACCTACCTCCCTAGAGCCCGCATCTCGTGGTCGTGCGGTAGCGTTCTCGCTTCCCAAGCCCGGGTTCCCGGGTTCGATTCCCGGCGGGGTCAGGGATTTTCTCTGCCTCGTGATGGCTGGGTGTTGTGTGATGTCCTTAGGTTAGTTAGGTTTAAATAGTTCTAAGTTCTAGGGGACTGATGACCATAGATGTTAAGTCCCATAGTGCTCAGAGCCATTTGAACCATTTGAACCTACCTCCCTATAATTGGTTGTGGAAGCGCTATCACGTTTCAACTTGATCCAAAATGTTTGAGACATAATGTATAAGCGGGATAGAGACTGGGAACGAGCATCTTACAATCGGCGATGCTGTTCGCATGCTACTGTTGTGGTCGCCTATGGAAAGTTGTAGATGAAGAGTGAAATTAAGAGAAGACATAAGGCTTTGGACGGCCACGCCTCGTCACTGATTGAGGTTGGAGGCTTGGCTGCTCTGTACAGCAGTATAGGCGGTGGTCTATGGTAGATCTGGCGACAGGGTACAACGCTAGTACAGGCACAAGTGTTTCAAACACCACGTTTAGCGCACATTGTTGAAATTGGAAATTTGTGGTAAGGTCTTATGGGACCAAAGTGCTGAGGTCATCGGCCCCTAAGCTCACGCTCTACTTTGTTGTTGTTGTGGTCTTCGGTCCTGTGACTGGTTTGATGCAGCTCTCCATGCTACTCTATCCTGTGCAAGCTTCTTCATCTCCCAGTACCTACTGCAACCTACATCCTTCTGAATCTGCTTAGTGTATTGATCTCTTGGTCTCCCTCTACGATTTTTACCCTCCACGCTGCCCTCCAATGCTAAATTTGTGATCCCTTGAGGCCTCAAAACATGTCCTACCAACCGATCCCTTCTTCTAGTCAAGTTGTGCCACGAACTTCTCTTCTCCCCAATCCTATTCAATACCTCCTCATTAGTTACGTGATCTACCCACCTTATCTTCAGCATTCTTCTGTAGCACCACATTTCGAAAGCTTCTATTCTCTTCTTGTCCAAACTGGTTATCGTCCATGTTTCACTTCCATACATGGCTACACTCCATACAAATACTTTCAGAAACGACTTACTGACGCTTAAATCTATACTCGATGTTAACAAATTTCTCTTCTTCAGAAACGATTTCCTTGCCATTGCCAGTCTACATTTTATATCCTCTCTACATCGACCACCATCAGTTATTTTACTCCCTAAATAGCAAAACTCCTTTACTACTTTAAGTGTCTCATTTCCTAATCTAATCCGCTCAGCATCACCCGATTTCATTTGACTACATTCCATTATCCTCGTTTTGCTTTTGTTGATGTTCATCTTATAATCTCCTTTCAAGACACTGTCCATTCCGTTCAACTGCTCTTCCAAGTCCTTTGCTGTCTCTGACAGAATTACAATGTCATCGGCAAACCTCAAAGTTTTTACATCTTCTCCATGAATTTTAATACCTACTCCAAATTTTTCTTTTGTTTCCTTTACTGCTTGCTCAATATACAGATTGAATAACATCGGGGAGAGGCTACAACCCTGTCTCACTCCTTTCCCAACCACTGCTTCCCTTTCACGCCCCTCGACTCTTATAACTGCCATCTGGTTTCTGTACAAATTGTAAATAGCCTTTCGCTCCCTGTATTTTACCCCTGCCACCTTCAGAATTTGAATGAGAGTATTCCAGTTAACGTTGTCAAAAGCTTTCTCTAAGTCTACAAAGGCTAGAAACGTAGGTTTGCCTTTTCTTAATCTTTCTTCTAAGATAAGTCGTAGGGTCAGTATTGCCCCACGTGTTCCAACATTTCTACGGAATCCAAACTGATCCTCCCCGAGGTCCGCTTCTACCAGTTTTTCCATTCGTCTGTAAAGAATTCGCGTTAGTATTTTGCAGCTGTGACTTATTAAACTGATAGTTGTGTAATTTTCACATCTGTCAACACCTGCTTTCTATGGGATTGGAATTATTATATTCTTCTTGAAGTCTGTGGGTATTTCGCCTGTCTCATACATCTTGCTCACCAGATGGTAGAGTTTTGTCATGACTGGCTCTCCCAAGGCCATCAGTAGTTCTAATGGAATGTTGTCTACTCCCGGGGCACGCTCTACTTAATCTAACTTAAACTAGCTTAAACCAACTTCCACTAAGGACCACACACGCCCACGCCTGAGGGAGGACTCGAACCTCCGACGGGGGAAGGGGGTTGAGGGGAGTGAGGAAGTCCCGGGGAGCCGCGCGGACCGTGACAAGGCGCCTGAGACCGCGCTGCTAATTCGCGCGGCGCCCATCGTTGAACACGGGGCTGGGCCCCCACTTGTTCCTTTGTTCACTCAACGACATCGTAAATAACGATTATAGCGGGCACGCTATGGGGACATTCACCTGCGCTTCCACGGGACTGATGGTACCAATCGAATGTACCAGAACAGCTTTGGGCTATGTGAACATTACTGCGGATGATCTATTTCTTTGGCGATGGGGACGGCATCATCCAGCAACATACGGTCCGTGACACCAGGCCAGAATCGTGCTACAGAGATTTGAGGAACATGATAGTGAACGTATTTTCATGTTTTTAAATGAACACACCACCACTGCCGACCGCGGTGGCCGAGCGGCTCTAGGCGCTTCAGTCCGGAACCGCGTGACTTCTACGGTCGCAGGTTCGAATCCTGCCTCGGGCTTGGATGTGTGCGATGTCCTTAGGTTTGTTAGGTTTAAGTAGTTGTAAGTTCTAGGGGACTGATGACCTCAGATGTTAAGTTCCATAGTGCTCAGAGCCATTTGAACCATTTTTGAACACCGCCATTTAACAGTATTGTTATTTATTTAATCATGCTCTTTGTTTCGGCCTTTTATGCCGTTTTCAAGTTGACTGAATGTATGTCATTAACATACATTGCATGACGTAAACTTAACCAATTTGAAAATTGGTCGAAACCTAGGTCATAATTAAATAAACAATACAGTCAAATGTCGGCGTGTTCATTAAAAAATTATCGTTTGACTGTTGCTCGGTAACATTAAAAACTGTTTACGTATTTTGGTTTCCTGGGCACCAGATTCTCAGTCGGGCCTCAGCTCAAAGCCCACAAACCACAGGCCTCGAGCTTATGAGAACTGCGTGACCTATGGGTAGAAATTTACTGCCACATACCACAGGAAACGTACCAAGGACTTATCGAATATCGACTTATCGAATAAACTAAATCCAGCGACATATTGAATAACAGAAGACAACGACTTACCGAAAACCAGCGACCCATCGAATATCAACGATCTATCGAATACCAACGACTTAACAAATCTAAACAACGCATAATCCCTGCTGCGCTACGTTTCAAAGGCGAACTAACACGCTATTAAACAAGTAGTCCTAATTTTTTACTCATCACTGTATGTTGCCTGTTGAAAATCATTATAAATTTCCGTTAGTTTATCTCTAAATCAGAGAAAATATCTCTTAGATTGTAGTTTTAAGAAGGCAGGTAATGAGTGCATCGTGTGATTGTCAAAATAATCCATTATTACAGCTGTTGTGTATGACATAAATTGCCAGCTGTAAACTTACTGTACAACTTCAGTCCGTAAGAACCAGAATGTGAGGCCTCTTCAGAAGCAAAATAAAATGTCTATTTATTAGTCACAAATTTTCTTCCCGGAAACGTGAGGTAAGTTTCTTCCACAAACTACATGGGGATAAACGTGGATGGATGTGTCATGTACTGATACTGATCATCATTACATGACTTTTCCTCTGCGACAAGGTTTGTTCTGTCTCCACATTTTGTGTTCATATCTTCCAACGACAGGTTTTTCCACTCTTAATTCTTTCATCAAGCAATTCGTCCATGGTCTGAGTCACTCCGTCTTTGCTTTCTCTTGCCTTCCACATATCCTTTTGGAACAGTTTTCCCATCCCTCTGCGCTTCCTCAGGATTGGCCTAGTCCAGTTACTTTTGCTACATTCGGTCACATTCAACATTTGCTATTCTCCTCCTGCTCTTCTCACCACATTTTCATTATCCTGTCTACGCATTATTTTACTTATCTCACGTCATCGTTTCCAAATATTTCAGCTTTTTCCAGTCTTCCCCCTTCCTGTCCCAAATTTCGAAGCCGGTCAAAGTGGCCGTGCGGTTAAAGGCGCTGCAGTCTGGAACCGCAAGACCGCTACGGTCGCAGGTTCGAATCCTGCCTCGGGCATGGATGTTTGTGATGTCCTTAGGTTAGTTAGGTTTAACTAGTTCTAAGTTCTAGGGGACTAATGACCTCAGCAGTTGAGTCCCATAGTGCTCAGAGCCATTTGAACCATTTGAACCAAATTTCGAAGTCGTGCGATTGTTTGTTGCTAAGCGACGAAAATAAATCAAATTCCACATTTTCAGGTTCTTTATGTCTTTGATTTGTTTGATATTTTAAAAATACCTGTAAAAAGAAAATATTCCGACGATAGTGCCTGTTAGTGAAAATGAGGAACATCTTGAACTTACTCGTTAGAAGACACGAATAATCACTACCGTACTTTAACGCAGTCGTGAAAGTAATACGCCTGGTGTCTACTTGATTTTTTCACAGCACACTTAGAGTATTCCATTTGGATTAGCGTACTTAGTATCCTCAGGTTGGAGCTTTTAGTATTAACGTTTTGATCAAGTATTTATGACTCCTAAACTTGTTACCCAGAAAGGGTTTTTTTCACAATCCTCCTGATACAATCTATTACACAACAGAATAAGTACTCAATACCTGTTAACAGCGTGAGATTTTATAATATAATGGCAAATTTATTTGTTCAAATAACAAACAGGAGCTGTCGTTTCTCTTGTGCCGTTGTCCTGCATCGGCGCGGGTTCGGCGTGGTTATTAACGTATTTGGCATGTTAGTGTAAAGGCTGGCCGGATATCCTTTCCGTCGACATCTCGTTATCACCCTGGGAAAGGATATGTGCACCTCTATTGTCTGCGTGTAGTTGTACAATTTTGGAACACGTATTATGTTCGAGTATAATGACTTTTCTGGAAACTAGAAACCTACTCTGTAGGAATCAGCATGGGTTTCGAAAAAGACGATTGTGTGAAACCCAACTCGCGCTGTTCGTCCACGAGACTCAGAGGGCCATAGACACGGGATCCCACGTAGATGCCGTGTTTCTTGACTTCCGCAAGGCGTTTGATACAGTTCCCCACAGACCTTTAATGAACATACTAAGAGCATATGGACTATCAGACCAATTGCGTGATTGGATTGAAGAGTTCCAAGATAACAGAACGCAGCATGTCATTCTCAATGGAGAGAAGTCTTCCGAAGTAAGAGTGATTTCAGGTGTGCCGCAGGGGAGTGTCATAGGACCGTTGCTATTCACAATATACATAAATGACCTGGTGGATGACATCGGAAGTTCACTGAGGCTTTTTGCGGATGATGCTGTCGTGTATCGGGAGTTTGTAACAATGGAAAATTGTACTGAAATGCAGGAGGATCTGCAACGAATTGACGCATGGAGCAGGGAATGACAATTGAATCTCAATGTAGACAAGTGTAATGTGCTGCGAATACATAGAAAGAAAGAGCCCATATCATTTAGCTACAATATGGCAGGTCAGCAACTGGAAGCAGTTTCCTAAGGAAATGCAGTCCGAAAACAAAGGAAATAGGTTACAGGACGCTTGTACGCCCACTGCTTGAATGCTGCTCGGCAGTGTGGGATCCGTACCAGATAGGGTTGATAGAAGAGATAGAGAAGATGCAATGGAGAGCAGCGCGCTTCGTTACAGGATCATTTAGTAATCGCGAAAGCGTTACGGAGATGATAGATTAACTCCAGTGGAAGACTCTGCAGGAGAGACGCTCAGTAGCTCGGTGCGAGCTTTTGCTGAAGTTTCGAGAACATACCTTCACCGAGGAGTCAAGCAGTATATTGCTCCCTCCTACGTATATCTCGCGAAGAGACCATGTAACCTCCCCACAAAAATTCTTTCCCATTTAACCTCCGCACAAAATTCATTCACAATTAGTGTAACCTCAAAACAGAAAAATTCCTAAACCTCTCAACAGTAAAAAATTATAATTACGTCGTTCCCATTCAGTGTAACGTCGCAACAAAAAAAAAATTCGGTAACCTGGTAATAATACAATGTAACTAACCTCTCAATTAAATTGTCGCTCACTTATAACTTTTCAATAATTGACTGTGAATTTAACCTGGTAAATTTTGGACGTCAGCAGTGCTGCGTCATGGCCCTGAAAGATCATTCTGAATAAAAAAGAGAAAAATTCTTAGCTCAATGAAGTCGCCGGATAACGCATATATATCTGCTCTTGCAATAAATTTTTCTGGCGCAGCCCTGTGCAATGCTGGTCGATAGACTTGTCATTTATGAAAGGGAAACAACTGATTTTTCTTTTGCAATAATCGGGATGATCATGGATTGGAGAAATTAGTAAATTCTTTAAATTGAAACGAATGGTTGTTAAAAATTACTTTATATGAGAAAGATTATTATTTGGACATTTTTAAAACATTTACATGGGACTTGAGATAACATTACTACATATGCGCGAGGCTGCTTTTTACCTTATACAATAATACTCAGGCTCCGGCATCGCTGCACCGCGACCGGCCCATCCAACACGATACACCAGACCAGACCAGAGCAGACTGCAGACTAGCAACAACTACTGCTACAGCTACACAGTTCCTACTGCAGTCAACACTGCTCTCTGGTCAGAGATTCTCTTCTACCTTGCATATCGCAGGCAGCGCATGAGCAATACATCGAAATTACATCTGCTCGGACCCCTTACAACCATGAGGGTAAAATCAGAGAGATTAGAGCCCACACAGATGCATACCGACAATCCTTCTTTCCACGAGCAATACGAGACTGGAATAGAAGGGAGAACCGATAGAGGTACTCAAGGTACCCTCCACCACACACCGTCAGGTGGCTTGCGGAGTATGGATGTAGATGTAGATGTAGTGGTAGTGATGTGAAAAGGAGAGGACGTTTTATAAATGTCTGCAAATTGCAGAACTGAGGCAAAACTTGGGTACCAGTCCGGTGTTCACCAAGTGGTGTCTGGGAAACTGTCTTAAAACCACATCCAGACTGTTCAGCGTATCAACCTGGTCATTAATACGTCGGGCGGATTCGACCTGGGTCCGGCGCAACTCCCCGTTCCGAAAGCAGGGCTTTAATATGCACGGCTAACCGGGCGGTTATCAAGCAGTAATTCCCTTATAAGAATATTATAAGAAGAAGCACCTATCCGGCACGTTTCACATATGGAACAAAACACATGACCCAGACTGAAAAGGATACGGGTAACTAACTTAAGCAGTTGACTTCTTGAGAGTTCGAAAAAAAAAAAAAAAGTTGAAGTAATTTTGTAATTGCATGACATACCTTATGACTGAGATGGCGAGGAACAGTTGTAGCTTATTCTGGCAGTTACCTAAAAAAAAAAGAAAAAAAGTTTAATAAGGAAAGGTTAATGTAGTATCAGAAACGTTTGCAAACAACGACTTAAAATTACTAG
Source organism: Schistocerca piceifrons (assembly GCF_021461385.2). Lineage (NCBI taxonomy): Eukaryota > Metazoa > Arthropoda > Insecta > Orthoptera > Acrididae > Schistocerca > Schistocerca piceifrons. Next base: position 1,162,445,125 of record NC_060138.1, on the reverse strand, counting down.
TGAAATACGTAATGCATCTCTTCCTCTATATATTCTGCAGTCAATACGTTACTAGCATGTATGTAGTCTTTAGCTGACAATCATCACTCCTCTTTCAAATGTAAAAGATTGTCGTCCTTTGTCACGGTAAGTGTTTCAAAATAAAACTTTTACCTGAGCTATGCCACTGTTACTTTCCGTATGTCTATCTCACATGTCTTCTTCATATCAGTAACTTGAATATTTCTCTTTTCAGAGAAGATTTTCTTCCTGTTGTCAGTCTGAATGTTATATCTGCTCTACTTCGGCCATCGACAGTTACTCTGCATCGCAAACGGAAAAGCTCATCCAGGACTTTTACTGCATGATTTACTAACCTACCTCGCTCAATTTCTTGAGATTCAAAAAATGGTTCAAATGGCTCCGAGCACTATGGGACTTAACTGCTGAGGTCATCAGTCCCCTAGAACTCAGAACTACTTAAACCTAACTAACCCAAGAACATCACACACATCCATGCCGAGGCAGGATTCGAATCTGCGACCGTAGCGGTAGCGCGGTTCCAGACTTTAGCGCCTAGAATCGCTCGGCCAGCCAGGCCGGCTCTTGAGATTCAATTACTTTTGTTAATGTAAATGTTGCAGCCTGTTTTCAAGACAATATGTATTCCAGTCGACTACGCTTTGAACACCTTAACAGATTTACAATGTCGCTAGCAAACAAAAAGGTTTTCATTTCTTCATCCTGAACATTAATTATGCATCCAAATGGGTACTTAGGTCTAGAGTGTTTCATAGTTCATGTTAACACTTCTAGATATTGTAGAGGGGACTTAGAGGATCGAGTTTGACTTAGGAACCCTCGTCCCGAAAAATATCCAACGATATTAGAGTGCCGGCCGTGGTGGCCGAGCGGTTCTAGGCGCTTCAGTCCGGAGCCGCGCGACTGCTACGGTCGCAGGTTCGAATCCTGCCTCGGACATGGAAGTGTGTGATGTCCTTAGGTTAGTTAGGTTTAAGTAGTTCTAAGTTCTAGGGGACTGATGACCACAGATGTTAAGTCCCATAGTGCTCAGAGCCATTTGAACCATTCTTTTTTTTTTATATTAGAGTGTGTCAGGGTTACAGCCCCCTGCGCCTGCAAATGTATGTATATACAGGGCGATTCCATAATGATTTTGCAAACCTTTTAGGATGATGGAGAATGATAAATTTATCAATTTGAGGTAAGGGTCCCAATACGAGAAACGAACGAGTCGAAAGTTATTAGCGGAAACCCGTCTGCTACCTCTGACATTGGAATACATGTACTGGTAGTGTTGTTGCTAAGGCAGTAGGGTAGGATACTTTCAGAGGTGGTATAGTATGGATACCAAAACAAGAAAAAAATTCTAGTAAACATGGGCTATAAAATGCATACCTGAGGAGCTATGAACACTTGATTTATCTTCACTATCTCCTCTATTGAATAAATATTCCTAGCTCTTAAATTATGCATTTTACTGTTGTGTCTAGGCAAGACAGCCTAGACACAATGCGAGGAAGCCGAAAGGCACGCGTTTAACTCACGCAGGCTAGAGATAGGTCTGTAACAGGATACGTAATGAATGCTATAAAGAAAAGTTACGTAGCTGCTGGAATACTTAACTTTAATCCATCCTTGTGGTACATCGCTATTGACGATATAAGTGAGACTCTATAGTTTCAAACAATATACTGCTACTGGCGCCTTGCTAGGTCGTAGCCATTGACTTAGCTGAAGGCTATTCTATCTGCTCTGCAAATGAGCGAGGCTTCGTCAGTGTGCATCGCTAGCTACGTCGTCCGTACAACTGGGGCGAGTGCTAGTACGTCTCTCTAGACCTGCCGTGTGGTGGCGCTCGGTCTGCTATCACTAAAAGTGGCGACACGCGGGTCCGACAAGTACCAATGGACCGCGGCCGATTTAAAGCTACCACCTAGCAAGTGTGGTGTCTGGCGGTGACACCACATTTACAGCCATTGTTTGCAACACTTTTTTGTTGTTTTGGTTCTTACTACCACCCCTAAAAGTTGGCTACCCTACAATCTTCGCAACATTAGTAACAGTACCTGTATTCTTCCGTCAGAGGTATCAGAACGGTTTTAGCTTGTAACTTTCGAGTCGTTCGATTCCGATTCAAGGATCCTTACCTCAAATTGATATATTTATCCATCTCCATCATCTTAGGGAGTCTAACATCATCACGGTATCACCCTGTACATACGTACATACATACATACATACAGTTATAGGCACCGGCACAAATTACTTTGACGTTCCGTGAGCCGTGGCGACTGGCGCTAGTTATGCTCCACTTGCGTCGCTGATATCGACACTCGTCTGGTCTTGTATCTCTGACTGTTCCGCCTTGGCGTGTGGCCGAGAGCTCTCTCCGGTCGGCGTTCATGGAGGTAACATGTTTTGAAGGCAGGCCCTCGTCCCCATCCGCTGTGCCTGGGCCTCGCCGTCCTCGCCGTTTTGCTGCGCGCCGGGTGTACGGTGCTGATCAGTCGGCGCGTTTGCGTGCGAAACTGTGGCGGTTCCGTCATCTCAGGCTTGACATCACCTCATCGCGTAACTGGAAGCTTTAAGTTACGTACGATTCATGTGCTGCTGTTAACCTGTGAAGACTTGTGAAACTTACGGTGGCACGTTGTATTTGCCGGAGATCAATCAAGGATGGTTCTGAATAAGAGTGTGTTATACTGAACTTACGAAATCTAAGGCTTCCAAGTGTTGTTTCCGCGGAGCGAGTCTCAGTATTTCGGCAAATTCAAAAGGAAATAGAGTTTTATTGTTTGTTTTTAAAGGTTCCTTCCAGCGTTAATTTGATGTAGTATGTTAATTAATGTGCTCTTGGCCCAGTTTTGGTTTTAAACTTTCTTTTAATATGAAGGGCAGAGCTTTAAGTCAGGGTAATTTTAATTGTTGTTCTATTCGGTAAATGTCTCAGTTTGGCTTTCACTTGTGTTACAGATAGTCACGTAGTTAGTAAGCCCTGCATGGACTTGAAAAGGGTGGATCATAAGTTGAATTTGTTTGCCGAGTGAATTATTTGCTGTTGCAGGAATGGTTTGGTATGTGGGACACATGGGGTTTGTCGCCTTGGCGGGCAGGCTGAGATCGTGTTTTCTGCCCTGGCTTGCAGCCGGATCATCTTCGAAATTGCTTGGCGGTTGCTTTTTACTCGTTTATTCCAAGTACCACCGTGTATAAGCCGCGCTGCCATCCTTCAGTTAAATATCCGGCCTGTCAGCCGGGACGGTCGAGATCTTTTTATAAGTAACTCAAGGTGAATCATCAAAGTTGTGTAAATTTTGGTTACATAAGCAATGAACTGAATAGTGTGCTTATGGTGGTGACTGTCTGCGATCCTTTTGCAATCAGATCTGATTATTAAGTTTAGTATACTGTTTGTTATATTAATTCATGATCCTATCACATAGTTTTCTAGTCAGTTTTATATTTTCTAAAGAAGACAAAGGTCCGAATTAAATTTTTATATTGTCATTCTGATGCTATAATTCTGTAATAATGAGATTTGTTCTGTAGTTGAAATTAAAATTATGTACCAACCACAAGTTTGTCCATCAGCAAAGATCCCGAGCTACCTATCTCCTTTGAGTAACTGTGATTAAATTGCAATTTTGGTTTCTCTATCACGTAACCTGAGCAGTCACACAGCTCACTCTGTAGCGTCGTTGGATGACGTTTGCGGAGGGGGGGAGAAGATGCCAGTAGTTTGACCCCCCACGCTGATCAATATTTACACTGACGATGCATTTCGCAGACGGAATTCTAGAATAAATACTGGTGTACAAGTAAACAATTCGGTAAAGCTGGAGTCACTCTTAAATGCTGATGATGTGAAAAATATTCAGTGATAATAACTTTATTATTCATAACAGACATAATTAGGAATTGGAAAATACCAGCCAAAGCAGGTATCATGCTGTGGATATATTATCTACGAATTTTTAACTTACGGAACTGAATATTGGGCCTGGACAAAGAAAGATCTGAGTAGAATAGCTTTCAACGTGGGAACTTTGGCAAGACGAGTGGGAAGAATATAAGAAGTGAAACACAAAGGAACACGCTTCAGATCAACCCCTAAGCAAAACAATGGAGAGAACCAGGCCGAATTTGGTTGCTACGTTGAAAAAATTGAAAAAGGAAGGCTACCAAGACTCTTCACGAAAGCTAATTGGAAGACAGGGAACAAGATGGATAGACCGGGATGATGTCTATATCGACATCTGTATACATACTCTGCAAGTCATTATACGGTGCATGGCAGAGGGTACCCTACACCACTACTATTCAGTTCCACTTGCAAATAGAGCGAGGGAAAAACGACGGCCTATATACCTCCGTGCGAGACGTAATGTCTCGTCTCATATCTTCGTGGCTCTTGTGCAAAATGTACATTGGCGGCAGTAGCATCTTTCTGCACTCAGTTTAAAGTACCGCTTCTCTAAATTTTCTTAGTAATATTGCTGAAAAGACCATCTCTTTCCCTGCAGGGGTTCCCTTTTTAGTTTCCGAACTATCTCCGTAATAGATGCATGTTGTTGAAACCGAACGGTAACACGCCTCTGAATTGTTTCGATGTCTCTCGTTAATACGACTTCGTGAGGATCACACACACTCGGGCAATAGTCAAGAACGGCGCACACTAGTGTCCTGAGTTCAGTATTCTTTACAGATGAACCACACTTTCCCAGAATTCATACTAGAATCCTTATATGCTCGCTTTGAAGCGTTACGCCTAGATATTTAATCTGCTTGACTGTATGAAGCAGGACGCTGCTAATGCCGTATTCGAACGTTGTAGGATTGTTTTTCCTATTAATTACTTCCATCTAGAGCAGGATGCCATTCATCACACCAACTAGAAAGTTGGCCCCTCATCTTCAATCCTCCTACAGTCGCTCAACTACGTCGTTTTCCCGTACACCCAGCATAATCAGCAAACAACCGCAAATTGCTGCTCACCCTGTTCGTCTGCTACTCATGTAGAAAGTAACGACTGTTCTGTCATACTTCTATCCTGACGATTACTTAAGAAATCTCTCACACATCTGGGAACCTATACCGTATGCTCGTACATCTACATCTACATTTATACTCCGCAAGCCACCCAACGGTGTGTGGCGGAGGGCACCTTACGTGCCACTGTCATTACCTCCCTTTCCTGTCCCAGTCGCGTATGGTTCGCGGGAAGAACGACTGTCTGAAAGCCTCCGTGCGCGCTCTAATCTCTCTGATTTTACATTCGTCATCTCTTCGGGAGGTATAAGTAGGGGGAAGCAATATATTCGATACCTCATCCAGAAACGCACCTTCTCGAAACCTGGCGAGCAAGCTACACCGCCATGCAGAGCGTCTCTCTTGCAGAGTCTGCCACTTAAGTTTGTTAAACATCTCCGTAACGCTATCACGGTTACCGAATAACCCTGTGACGAAACGCGCCGCTCTTCTTTGGATCTTCTCTATCTCCTCCGTCAACCCGATCTGGTACGGATCCCACAATGATGAGCAATACTCTAGTATAGGTCGAACGAGTGTTTTGTAAGCCAACTCCTTTGTTGATGGACTACATTTTCTAAGGACTCTCCCAATGAATCTCAACCTGGTATCCGCCTTACCAACAATTAATTTTATATGATCATTCCACTTCAAATCGTTCCGCACGCATACTCCCAGATATTTTACAGAAGTAACTGCTACCAGTGTTTGTTCCGCTATCATATAATCATACAATAAAGGATCCTTCTTTCTATGTATTCGCAATACATTACATTTGTCTACGTTAAGGGTCAGGTGCCACTCCCTGCACCAAGTGCCTATCCGCTGCAGATCTTCCTGCATTTCGCTGCAATTTTCTAATGCTGCAACTTCTCTGTATACTACAGCATCATCCGCGAAAAGCCGCATGGAACTTGCGACACTATCTACTAGGTCATTTATATATATTGTGAAAAGCAATGGTCCCATAACACTCCCCCGTGGCACGCCAGAAATTACTTTAACATCTGTAGACGTCTCTCCATTGAGAACAACATGCTGTGTTCTGTTTGCTAAAAACTCTTCAATCCAGCCACACAGCTGGTCTGATATTCCGTAGGCTCTTACTTTGTTTATCAGGCGACAGTGCGGAACTGTATCGAACGCCTTCTGGAAGTCAAGAAAAATAGTATCTACCTGGGAGCCTGTATCTAATATTTTCTGGGTCTCATGAACAAATAAAGCGAGTTGGGTCTCACACGATCGCTGTTTCCGGAATCCATGTTGATTCCTACAGAGTAGATTCTGGGTTTCCAAAAACGACATGATACTCGAGCAAAAAACATGTTCTAAAATTCTACAACAGATCGACGTCAGAGATATAGGTCTATAGTTTTGCGCATCTGCTCGACGACCCTTCTTGAAGACTGGGACTACCTGTGCTCTTTTCCAATCATTTGGAACCTTCCGTTCCTCTAGAGACTTGCGGTACACGGCTGTTAGAAGGGGGGCAAGTTCTTTCGCGTACTCTGTGTAGAATTGAATTGTTATCCCGTCAGGTCCAGTGGACTTTCCTCTGTTGAGTGATTCCAGTTGCTTTTCTATTCCTTGGACACTTATTTCGATGTCGATGTCAGTTAACAGTAGGGCACCACGTCTAATACATTTCGAAAATCTAGGAATATGGGATCTGCCTGTTCCTCAAGGACTACAGACGGAGGAAATGCGAAAAGATAGACCGTGGAAGAAGAGAGAGGATTGGCAGAAGCTTTTTGGACGACCTGCGTAAGCTTAAACGTTTCAGGAAGATGGTTACTCAATGAGAACTAGAATAGTAGTTAATGAAAAACAATAGAATCAGGTAAAATATCCCACTGACTGGAGTAGAATCGTAGCCGCGCTTCAAATTCTGCAAAGAGGTGCCTGGAGACGCCGCACTAAGTGGTGGGATACCAACTTTACTGCTGGCCGCCATAAGGACTGACACCCAGAGAGTGTCAGTACATTCCATAGAAGGACCCCTTAGGTTGTCATCCGGGGCACCCTTACAGCAAGGCGGTACAGCGACAATATTCTACGCACCGTTTTGTTGTTCTTCATGGCAAGCCATGTGGACTTACATTTCGGCAAGATAATGCCCGTCCGCACAAGGTGAGTGCTTTTACAATTTACCTTCGTGCTTACCATACCCTAACTCTGCCAGCAAGGTCGCCGGACCTCCCCCCAATAGAGGACGTTTGGTGCTTTACGGGCAGGACCCTCCAATCAGCACTTGATTTTTGACGATCTAACGCGCCAATTGGACGGAATCTGGCACGATATTCCTCAGAAGGACATCAACAACTCTATCAATCAATGCAAATCCGAATAACTGCTTGCATCAAGGCCAGAGGGGGACCAGTGGACCAATGCGTTATTGATCTGCTCAATTTGCGGAGCTCTTTCTCTTGAATAAATAAATCATCCAATTTCGAGATTGTTATCATTTGTTTGTCTGTACATGTGCATCTCGTCTACCCATTTCAGTTGCATTCGGATAATTCCTTCGAGTTTCCTCGGTTTTTGTTATTCTTAGTATTTATACTTTACGAAATTAGGATTATCTTTAAAGTTCTAATATAAAAACTGTGAATCTGTTTCACGAAGTTTTGCTGAAGTAAGTAACAGTTAATCTGAACAGAATCTTTGACGGCGATGTGAATCATTTAAACCTCTTTGCCTCAATCCTTGTGCTTCTACTTGTTGGCATTTGGCGGATAGAATGCTTGTATGACGGATTGATGGATAGATGGTTGTACAAAGCAGTAACATTTAGTGGAGCACAGAAGAGTCTTGCAGAACCTTTAATGAGATATGTCTAGTGAACCAGATGTCTACGAATTTATGAATGCGTAAGATTCAATGAATAAACTGTTTCATTTGACATTTAAGAAACTATCAACTCAACATTGACACTTCTTTCAGAATAATGGCGAAAGCCATTTATGCCTGTTGTCACCCTTTGGTTACATTCAAGGAATCATAAATAGAATCAAGGTACCGTTGTAAATTTCTCTTCTCTTCTCTTGGAAGCATAGCATCACACTCTGGAAGGAATAATGCAATATCGCCGGCATGTTTACTGGCGATTATAGGCATCGCTCGCGATTATCAGAGAACGCTAACGGTATTTTCGCGTGAATGAACAGCAATTACCGTCAAACAGGCCGAAATGCACTGTCACCTGTCATGCTGACGTGTCACAGCGAGAGCGCCCGAGTGTTATGCGATGGGGCGAGTCTGCAATGTCGGATATTCTCTTTCTGTTAAAAAAAACGTTCGGAGCTACAAAATGTTGCTATCGTAATTCTGCGTAATGAACCTAAATACGTACATAATTACGTTGACATAACGCAATTCGAACTATCAATTACGTACACGATTACGCTAACATAACTCACATCCGAACGACCAATAACGTACAAACCAATATCTTTAACATATATTTTGCACGATTTTGTGGTGTGTGTGTGTGTGTGTGTGTGTGTGTGTGTGTGTGTGTGTGTGTGTGTGTGCGTAAAAAGCGTTCGTCAGTATATTGAGTAGTAAGTGACTGAAATGGATGATGTTAGTGCATCTGCCCCCAATCACAATGTATGTTCTGTGTCATTCGTTTCCTGCATGCAGAAAGACATAGTGCAGCCGTGATTCATCGTCGATTATATCAGGTGTGGAAGTATGAAACTGGAATTTGGTTGCAATAATTACACGTCTGTCATTTGAAACTGATAAACAATATTTTATTCAAAATAATCTCCATTGCTGTATATACATTTCTCCCACCTCTCCGGCAGGCTATGAATGGCACGCCAAAACAATAGTTATTCTTTTGAAGCGAACCAGTCAGCGAGCCATTTTCGTACGAACTGAAGCGTTTTTCAGCGCGAGCGTGTCCCAGTGATGTAAATACGATAACCGGACGGAGCCAAGTCTGTAGAATAAGCCGCATGCCTTAGTGTTCCCCAACTGAACGCCTAGATCGTTTCCCTGACCCGTTTTGGTATGTGTGATGAGGCGTTATCATGGAGCAATAAGATGTTACCTTTTTCCATATTCCGGTCTTTACCACGTAATTTAAGCCGATCATTTGCTGTCGGTAGCGATCAGTGTTAACGGCTTCATCAGGCTTTAGCAGCTTACAGTAGATGACACCCTTCTGATCCCACCAAACACAGAGCGTTGTCTTCTTTCCAAAGCGATGTGGTCTTGCAGTGGATGTCGACGGTTGCCTGGATTCACCCATGATTTACGACGTTTACAATCAAAAAAAATATTCGCTTTTCATCACCTGTCACTTTTCGATGAAGAAACGACTTTCTTTTGTGTCTGGCGAGCACCATTTCACAAGTGGTCTTTCGATTTGCTTGTTGTCTTTCATTCAGTTCATGTGAAAACCATTTTCCCACTAGCTGCACCTTCCCCATAGCTTTCAACCGATGAGAAACGGCTTTCTGCGTCACATTCAATTGTAAATCGAGTTTGTTGAGCTTGAGTATCATCTTCATCTAATAAGGCAGTTCGTTGTCTTCGAACTTTTTCGATGGTTTTCCGCGCTCGTCGTTTATCACGTCAAAATCACCACTTTTGAATTACAATGCTTTCCCAAGAGCATGTTCGCCGAAAGCTTCGACAAGCATTCGATGCGGTTCTGCAGCAGTTTCCTTCAAATGGCAACAGAAAAGCAATACTGTCCGCAAATCGTAGTTCGCTGTCCGCAAATCACTCCGTAGTCCCAAAATTCGACTTGTTTACAGGTTTGAAACAGATACTGATGTATGAAATTTAGGTTACTGGGTGTTGACATTCGTAGTCAGCCATGACAAGAAGTAGATGGCGCTCCACGGGCCCTACACTGAAGGCTAGCACTGCATGCTTCTACACCTGGTATGTATGGGCATGATGTTATGAGTAATGTGACAGGGTGATGCAGAAATTTCGAGGCTGGTGCATGATGAAAGTCGTCGAGAAAGTCATACAGATGCAACTGATGAGCTTGTTCAACATAACGAAACTGTGTGTGCAAGACATTGTCTCACAATTTCCTAAAATTCTGAAGATATGGCTCAGATTTCAAGGACAACTCTGTTTAACTTTGTAACGGTGAGATTAGGCTCCCAAAAGTTTTGTGTACGTTGCGTACCAAAATGTCCCCACTGAGGTTCACAAAACTGAAAGAAAGGGTTCAGCCCTGACATTCCTTCAGCGCTACCACGAAAAGGCATAGGAATTTCTGAACAGAGTCGTCACTGGGGAAGAGACACGCATGCAGCACGTGAACTCTGAAACTAAATTTTGTTCAACCAGTGGACGCTCACTCATTCTGTCAAGAATTCTGTCAGCATTTAAGTACAGATTGAATTTACGTTTTTGTATCTGTTTCTTTACTTTTTTAATATTTACGTTTTTTTAATAGCCTCTCGCTAATTTACGTATAGCCTTCGCATGTTTGACAATATTTAAATTTTAATGGAAGTTTTTTCCATTCACACAATCATTATACAGTTTCACAATATCTATCATTTCCACAGGCCAGCGGCCATCTCCGAGCATAATAAATACTCATTTCGTAAACACACTATAAACCATTTTACTGTATGCACCTTATTCTTGACACTTGCAAATAATGCGATAAGTATAACCATCCGAAAAAGGGCACTAAGTGCACAAGACCGGCAAAGAAATTAAATTTCTTTTATGCAACTGGTTCCTTATAACTTCATTACATAATAAATGAAACTATACAGGGTGGTCCATTGATAGTGACCGGGCAAAATATCTCACGAACTAAGCATCAAACGAAAAAACTACAAAGAACAAAACTCGCCTAGCTTGAAGGAGGAAAGGAGATGGCGCTATGGTTGGCCCGCTAGATGGGGCTGCCGTAGGACAAACGGATATCAATTGCGTTTTTTAAAATAGGAACTCCCATTTTCTATTACATATTCGTGTAGTACGCAAAGAAATATGAATGTTTTAGTTGGACCACTTTTTTCGCTTTGTGATAGTTGGCGCTGTAATAGTCACAAATGTATAAGTACGTGGTATTACGTAACATTCCGCCAGTGCGGACGGTATTTGCTTCGTGATACATTACCAGTGGTAAAATGGACCGTCTACCAATTGCGGAAAAGGTCGATCTTGTGTTGATGTATGGCTATTGTGATCAAAATGCCCAACGGGCGTGTGCTATGTAAGCTGCTCGGTATCCTGGGCGACATCATGTAAGTGTCCGGACCGTTTGCCGGATAGTTACGTTATTTAAGGAAACAGGAAGTGTTCAGCCACAGGTGAAACGTCAATCACGACCTGCAACAAATGATGATGCCCAAGCACGTGTTTTAGCTACTGTCGCGGCTAATCCGCACATTAGTAGCAGACAAATTGCTCGAGAATCGGGAATCTAAAAAACATCGATGTTGAGAATGCTACATCAACATCGATGGCACCCTAACGTATTTCTATGTACCAGGAATTGCATGGCGACGACTTTGAACGTCGTGTACAGTCGTGCCACTGGGCACAAGAGAAATTACGGGACGATGACAGATTTTTTGCACGCATTCTATTTAGCGACGTAGCGCCATTCACCAACAGCGGTAACGTAAACCGGCATAAATTGCACTATTGGGCAACGGAAAATCCACGATGGCTGCGACAAGTGGAACATCAGCGACCTTGGCGGGTTAATGTATGGTGCAGCATTATGGGATGAAGGATAATTGGCCCCCATTTTATGGATGACAATCTAAATGGTGCAATGTACACTCCTGGAATTGGAAAAAAGAACACATTGACACCGGTGCGTCAAACCCACCATACTTGCTCCGGACACTGCGAGAGGGCTGTACAAGCAATGATCACACGCACGGCACAGCGGACACACCAGGAACCGCGGTGTTGGCCGTCGAATGGCGCTAGCTGCGCAGCATTTGTGAACCGCCGCCGTCAGTGTCAGCCAGTTTGCCGTGGCATACGGAGCTCCATCGCAGTCTTTAACACTGGTAGCATGCCGCGACAGCGTGGACGTGAACCGTATGTGCAGCTGACGGACTTTGAGCGAGTGCGTATAGTGGGCATGCGGGAGGCCGGGTGGACGTACCGCCGAATTGCTCAACATGTGGGGCGTGAGGTCTCCACAGTACATCGATGTTGTCGCCAGTGGTCGGCGGAAGGTGCACGTGCCCGTCGACCTGGGACCGGACCGCAGCGACGCACGGATGCACGCCAAGACCGTAGGATCCTACGCAGTGCCGTAGGGGACCGCACCGCCACTTCCCAGCAAATTAGGGACACTGTTGCTCCTGGGGTATCGGCGAGGACCATTCGCAACCGTCTCCATGAAGCTGGGCTACGGTCCCGCACACCGTTAGGCCGTCTTCCGCTCACGCCCCAACATCGTGCAGCCCGCCTCCAGTGGTGTCGCGACAGGCGTCAATGGAGGGACGAATGGAGACGTGTCGTCTTCAGCGATGAGAGTCGCTTCTGCCTTGGTGCCAATGATGGTCGTATGCGTGTTTGGCGCCGTGCAGGTGAGCGCCACAATCAGGACTGCATACGACCGAGGCACACAGGGCCAACACCCGGCATCATGGTGTGGGGAGCGATCTCCTACACTGGCCATACACCACTGGTGATCGTCGAGGGGACACTGAATAGTGCACAGTACATGCAAACCGTCATCGAACCCATCGTTCTACCATTCCTAGACCGGCAAGGGAACTTGCTGTTCCAACTGGACAATGCACGTCCGCATGTATCCCGTGCCACCCAACGTGCTCTAGAAGGTGTAAGTCAACTACCCTGGCCTGCAAGATCTCCGGATCTGTCCCCCACTGAGCATGTTTGGTACTGGATGAAGCGTCGTCTCACGCGGTCTGCACGTCCAGCACGAACGCTGGTCCAACTGAGGCGCCAGGTGGAAATGGCATGGCAAGCCGTTCCACAGGACTACATTCAGCATCTCTACGATCGTCTCCATGGGAGAATAGCAGCCTGCATTGCTGCGAAAGGTGGATATACACTGTACTAGTGCCGACATTGTGCATGCTCTGTTGCCTGTGTCCATGTGCCTGTGGTTCTGTCAGTGTGATCATGTGATGTATCTGATCCCAGGAATGTGTCAATAAAGTTTCCCCTTCCTGGGACAATGAATTCACGGTGTTCTTATTTCAATTTCCAGGAGTGTATGTGTGGTGTCACCGCCAGACACCACACTTGCTAGGTGATAGCTTAAATCGGCCGCGGTCCATTTAGTACATGTCGGACCCGCGTGTCGTCACTGTGTGAACGCAGACCGAGCGCCACCACAAGGCACGTCTCGAGATACGGACGAGCACTCGCCCCAGTTGTACGACGACATTGCTAGCGACTATACGGACGAAGCCTTTGCTCTCATTTGCCGAGAGACAGTTAGAATAGCCTTCTGCTAAGTCCATGGCTACGGCCTAGCAAGGCGCCATTAGCCTTACATAGTTTGATAGTTATCGTATAAATGTCTCAAGAAGAACGTTGTAAACCAACAAAGAATAAAGTTAAATATTCGAGGAGCTGCATACTTTTCTTATCAGACTTCAATACTTATCCTGTTCCAGACTTCACGCCAGTCAGCATGTGTGTACGCGTGCCTTTCTTTCGGCTACCCGTCACTGTGGACTGGCTGCCTTAGCAGTCCACATCAGTATGCTGATTTCCTACGTAATGTTCTACCGATGTTAGTGCAAGATGTTTCACTGCATGACAGAATGGCGATGTACATCCAACATGATGGATGTCCGGCACATAGCTCGGGTGCGGTTGAACCGGTATCGAATAGCATATTTCATGACAGGTGGATTGGTCGTCGAAGCACCATACCATGGCCCACAAATTCACCGGGTCTGACGTCCCCGGATTTCTTTCTATCGGGAAAAATCAAACGGCTCTGAGCACTATGGGACTCAACTGCTGTGGTCATTAGTCCCCTAGAACTTAGAACTACTTAAACCTAACTAACCTAAGAACATCACACAGGATTCGAACCTGCGACCGTAGCAGCAGCGCGGCTCCGGACTGGAGCGCCTAGAACCGCACGGCCACCGCGGCCGGCTCTGTCGGGAAAGTTGAAGGATATTTGCTATAGTGATCCACCGACAACGCACCTGACAACGCGAAATTTTTTAAGTCGTTTCACTTCGTAGCTGCATAAAGACCGACTGTCCGCTTTCGCATCTCAATCTGAACTGTTCCCTTTGGTGTCTAGGCCAGAACTGTCAGCCTTCGCGTCTGCACCAGCAATGCCCCTCTGCCCGTCTCCGGCCGCTTTTCCCGTGCGGCGAATATCCTCGCTCAACTGACTAGGGCAGTTCCTTTTAGTGAAGCCGTCCATCTGGTTGGCTACGGCTTATTCAATATTATTTTACATTTTAACATATTTAAATAGTAAAAGCTTTACGACTTTCACGTTCTAAATAAAGTAACAATAATATCCATTACATAATAAACATTAAATTCTTTTACATAAAACCAATACAATTTCCTTCTTAACTTTGAATGTAGCCTTGCACAAATAAAGAACAAAAGTAACTATCATGCATTAAACTTCACAACGAATATTCTATTACCTAATGATTCAATAAGATGTCATGCTGTCGTCGTTCAATGTGCTTTGTGTGGAGGAAATGATGATCTGATGCTTAACTGAAAATACTGATAATTTAAATTTGCTATTTGTTTTAAACAAATGAAGTTACAAAGTTGATATTTACAACATTTATCATTTTAGTATTGCGCTTCTATATAAAATGTTGTTTGTTAAGATCGATCAAAACGTTCAGATTTTAGCACTAATGTCTTTGTTACAAAACTTTAACAGTAAATCCTAAACTATTATAGAATGATCAGTATTCTAGTTTTATTGGGATCGCAATGAAAATTTATGGAGGATGGCAGATTAAAATTATTATGGCTTCATTCCCTGCATTGCTATAGAATTAAATTGTTTTCATAAATGTTTCCCTCTGTGGCCGATCTTAGGTCCACCATATTTAACACTGCAACGTTTCTTTGGCCACAAACGGCTTCTACTGCGTTTCCGTATGATTGTAGGTTCTCGCCTGTCTCACTCGCACACTACAGCGTTTAGGCCTCAATAGACAATAGATACCTGCAAGTTTCCCCATCTCCTGGTGAATCTGCGCCCTTTGTGGCACTTAATCCTGGACGACCGGGTTCGTTTCACAATTCCTGTAGGCTGACTATTTCGCCCATATATTTCAATGAGCGCGCAATGCCCGTTACATCACGTAATTTCTGACCAGTACTGAGACAACTGAACACCACAGGTTGTGCTCAAAATGACCACCGGCAGCGGCAATACACGCTTCTAATCAGGTATGGAATGACTGCTGCTCGCGTGTTAGCATTTCGGCAGAGACTTCCGAGCAGGTTGCAGTAATACGACCTTGTGTAACATTGGTTGTCGTTGGCATGTCTTCGTAGACAGCGTCTTTCAGCTTTCCCCGTAGGAAACCTGGGGAACGGGCCGACCAAGGTACAGTTCCTCTTGAGCAGTCCAACGTTTTGGAACAATTCGTGATGACTTGCTGTAGCACTTCGTGTACTATGGACTGCACAGCCTTCATATTGGTATCACTAGTTCCTCCTAGTCTGCAGAGGAACGTCTTCTACCGCGCGTGGAAGGTGGTCTGTTCGGAGGCTGCGATACTTGCGTCCATTCAGTGTTCCGCCTATGACAAACGGGCCCATGAGCTGATGGTTCACCATCCCACACCATACGTTTACACTCCATGAACGATGACGTTCCACTTGACGAAACCAACGGGGATTTCCAGCAGACCAATAGTACATGTGTCGGTGGTTTACCTGCCCGTGACTGATAAATGTAGCTTTATCACTAAACAAGACATGTGATACAACTGGAGTATCTTTTCTTAATGCCGATGTACAGAAGTTAAGACGATTCTCGTAATCGTTTCCATGCAGCTCTTGGTGAAAAGTGATGTGACAGGTAAGGAACTTATGACGATGGAGAAGGCTTAAAACGCTCGCCTTGCTCATGCCACTACCTCGTGGGATTGCACGGGAGCTAAGATACGGATCAACTGCAACAGCAGCAAGAACATTAATTTCTGCGTTTTCTGTCGTGACTTGTTTCCTTCTGCTACGTTGTCTACCTGTGACACAGCTACTTTCTCGTAACTGGTTGAAGAGGACATTGATAAATAATTGCCGAGATGATTGACGTCCGTTTGGAGATCTTGACGCATTCATCGTACAAGAAAGAGCAGCATTCTTCCTACACTTTCCATACAGCAGTAGCATGTAGGCGTTCTCTGCATTGTTAACTGTCATCATCCACTCATGACCTACGGTTGGACTGTCACACACTATCAAGTCGCAATGCACTGAAGGAACACACAAGCACATTGTAAGCAATCACAACAACATAGTACGTAGCAGCTATGCAGGCTGAATGGCAGGAACGAGTGTCGGTGTGGAAACTTTCAAAATACGATATCTTGTAGACTACTCACGCTAGAATCCTGCAACAACAAACACCGTTAACATTCTCATTTACACGAATTTATTTTGTTAATGTCAGTAGATATTGCTCCTTTTAAAAGCGTGTATGTTTGCACAAAATATACACTAAGTATTACTACAATCTGTGTACTGACTAAAAGTACGACTCCGTGGTTAGCAATTCATGGTGTGAAAACCGCATATCGATTGTACTTTCCATTTGCGCAGTACTTGCGGTTCAAGTTTTAGGTGATTTATTCTGTGTATAACAATGTAATCCCTAGTTGCTATTGTATGAGCACTATGCCAAGAGATTTTGAAATGAATGAGAGGAACATTGAAGGACAGTGATCAGCGGAGAGTAACGGTGTTTGTTGGCATCGTTGGAGGAAGACAATGCAAGAGGCAGAGAAGATATATTAAACGATTTTAACAACTAATTACTAGTATGAAAGTAAGTGTAAGGAACATCAGACTGTTGGAGGTTAATTTGCTACTAGAAGGAATGTTAAGGTTTGAAAACCGTTTCATGGAAACAGTGCTGTAGATTGAGGAATACACAGGATGAAACACAACTCCACCGAAAAATTTTCAGAGGTTGGCCAGGAACACCTTCTGAGTATTTTGGTACAGTATATGAGACCCACAGTCTCCTGCGACTCCTTAAATATTATTCATTTCGTTTGGTTTCTTTCCACAGATAGCAGCATTGCACTGACAATAGCAGACAACAGCGGAAATATCGAAGGTATTCGCTGTGTGCCTTGTATCTCACAGTACCCGCTGTTGACAGCATTACTCCCTCCTTTAACTCGTTACCCTTAGACTTGCATTCAGTACTGCTCGTTTCTGTCCAAGACTTTTGTTTTCTGGTAGTGGTAGTTGCGCGTTTCACAGTGATACACAGCAGTACTATGGGAAGATTTACAGACTGATTTCGGACATATATGCACCTCGTGTATGTGTTCACCGAATGCAATGCAAGACCTGCCAACCACGCTGTACTTAACTGTTGCCGCACCGACATCAAGCACTCCAGCTGTACATACGTCGTCACCTACCTGAAACCAAATCCTTTGTTTTGTGTTGTTTGTTTTAGTGATTGCGCTTTTGAAGGTATTTTTTCAGAAACGAAGTTAATCAGGGTAAAGAACTGAATAAATCATAATCACATTATTACTCTCTAACGAGCCGCTACAGTCTGTGTGTCCGTGACAGGCAAACTCTGAGCAAGCTCTGAAAGTTGGTCGGCGGAGTTCTAGTTATATATGAATAATGGCACTGTGAGAGAATAGTACGTCTAATTCGGTCTGGTTGATAATCAACTAACGATAGCTCATTCGCTGAGTGTGCGATATCACGAGATGCGTTCAGTTAGTTCTGAAAAACATTTTTACGGCAAATTTCAGTTGAAAAATGCGAAATTTGTTGTGAGAGATCGTGAAATGTTCTCGCTTCAGCCTCTATAGTTTCACGCAGTTCCGAAAGGAGGCTGCGCCATGTGTGACCCTCAAAATGGCGTCTGTTCTGCAGGAGAATTCCAAGCAGAGAGCTCTCATTGAGTTTCTTTTCGCCGAAAACCAGAGCATCGCAGATATTCATAGGCACTTGCAGAATGTCTACGGAGACCTGGCAGTGAACAGGAAAGCACGGTAGGATGCTGGGCGATTCGTCTATCATTATCGCAACAAGATCGTATATTTCTGTCCCACCTCCCGTGTGCCTGCCAGACGCACGCAGCTGTGAGTCCTGCAGTGTTGGGAAGTCCGGACACTCTCATTCGAGGTGATCACAGTCACACATCTCGCTACAGTCTGAAGGGATTATTCTGCTTGATGGCCTCCATCATGGTGCAACGATCGACTCTGAAGTTTATTAGCCGGCCGGTTTGGTGGAGCGATTCTAGGCGCTTCAGTCTGGAGCCGCGCGACCGCTACTGTCGCAGGTTCGAATCCTGCCTCGGGCATGGATGTGTGTGATGTCCTTAGGTTGGTTAGGTTTAAGTAGTTCTAAGTTCTAGATGACTGATGACCTCAGATGTTAAGTTCCATAGTGCTCAGAGCCACTTGAACTTGAAGAGATGTCCGTACGGCGTGCTCCGCAAGGAAGGTGGCATTTCGGTTAACGGGAAACCACGCCAACGATGACTTCAGGGCACCTGTCGAACGGGCTAGTGTTTGCCGGGGAGCCTCTCATGCACAATTTCTGTGCACACAGTCACGGACGTTGCTCCATGGCATGGAGAAGACGCCTACCAAACACTCTGCGGTGCAGGACCTTAGGAAGAATGGAAGCAGGGCAGCTGCAAACAGATGTGACACGATGCTTTAATGCGAAACGTTCTGTCGTTTCTCGGATGTGGCGACAGTTTATACGAGGCGTGTTTTTTAAATAAGATCAGTTTGAACAAAAGTACACAACGAAAGTACATAATTCTCTCTATTTTTCGACATAGTTGTCAAGTTTGTTGAAACACGTATCATACCTCTCAACCAATTTTAAAATACCCTCTTCATAAGAACTTGCCGCCTGCTCCTATAACAAGAGTTCACTGCCGTTTTTACGTCGTCGTCATCACTTGAACGGCTGCCCCCTGAGGTGTTGTTTGAGGTGGAGGAACAGATGGTAATCGCTCGGCGCAAGATCAGGACTGTAGAGTGGGTGGTCTAAAACTTCCCAGCCAAAAGTGTCCAATAAATCGCGCGTCTGACCTGCAGTCTGAGGTCTTGCGTTGTCATGGAGGAGGACAATTTCCTTTGTCAGCACGCTGCGTCTTTTGTTTTGAATCGCTCTGCGTAGCTTTCTCAGGGTTTTGCAGTACGCTTCTGTACTGATAGTGGTTCCTCGTTACATGAACACGACCAACAAAACACGATGCCTATCCCAAAACATTTTGCTCTGGGACAAAGTCTGTTTGGCCGTCACCTTTACAGGCGAGTGTGTGTGTCTCCATTCCATGCTCTGTTGCTTCGATTCGGGCGTGATATGCGAAACCCATGTTTCGTCTCCAGTTACGATCTGACTCAAGAAGCCGTCACCTTCTTCATGATAACGAGTCAAGAACTTCATCGCACACTCAAATCTTTGGTTTTTGTGGTCCTCTGTTAGGAGTTTCGGGACCCAGCGGGAGCACAGATTCCTAAAATTTAGGTGTTCAGAAACAATGTTGTAAAGCACTGATCTTGACACGTCAGGAAATTCGTTTGAGACGACTGTTATTTTGAAGCGCCTGTTCTCACGAATCCTCGCTTCAACTGAAGCCACCAAATCGTCTGTAATCAAAGATGGGTGACCGGAGAGGTCCTCGTCATAAACGTTGTCACGGCCATCTTTGGATTCTCGTACCCACTTACGCACTTTCCTTTCGCTCATAACAATATCACCGTACACTTCGCAAATCTGTCGATGAATTTCTGCAGCGGACAGATTCCTTGCTGACAAAAAAAGGTGTCAATTAGCGAACCTCACACGCGGCAGTCTTGAACATTTTGAAAGCACAGAACAGAACCGTACAGGTTAGCTACAGAGCCGAAACTGAGCACAGGTGTTCCCGAGGCATGCCGGTACACGACGCACGTGTTCGTTGCGGTATGCGTGCGAACAAGTGTCTACAACAAAACGGACCTACCTTAAAAAAACACGCCTCGTAGATACCGAGACTGTATCACGAAGACAGGGCAGGGCCGACCGTTATTTAGCTGTAAGGGCACGACGGTACCGCCTTAGTACCGTACGGCAACTGGCATCTGACCTCGCAGCATCCACTGGACGCGTTGAATCGAGGTAAACGATGTTCAGAAGTCTTCGGCAGAGTGGCCTTATTGTCGGAGACCTCCTGTATATGTGCCTCTGACGAGTTTTCACAGAAGGGAACGTCTAGAGTGGAGTCGTCAGCTTGCCACCTGAACGGTCGAACAGTGAGCCAAAGTTCTTTTCACAGATGAGTCCCGATATGGTCTGGACAGTGATTCTCGACGGATTCGCATCTGGAGGGAACGTGGAACTCGATTTCGGGACGCAAACATTGTGGAAAGATACCGATATCGATGAGAATCCCTAATGGTGTGTGCAGTGATTATGTTAACCACGCTAACACCTCTTCACGAAATTGTACGGGTGAATCGGCATGGTTTAACTGGATCTTTGGACCTCTAGTTCGGTTGCTGCGGGGTGCTGTTGGTCCAGACTTCGTACTGATGGACGATAACGCTCGACGTCGTAGAGTAGATTACGGGTGGTTCATGTTCTCTTGGAAACAGAAGATATTGCACCAGTGGCGTGGCCTGCTCACTCTCCCGACTTGAATCCCATAGAGCATGTCTAGGATGTACGGAAAGAGGGGTTGCATCACGTCAGCAACAACCAACCACTCTCCAAGACTTGCGAGCAGTTCTGCAGAAGGAACGGGCAATCGCTCACAGCATGCCCCGTCGTCATGTCTGTATTGCTGCTAGAGGTAGTCACACCCTATGCTGATCACATTAACCAGTTTTCAGAGTGTGTGTGGAAATCCGGTAAGTTAGAAAAAACGAAGAACATTTTTGTCTGTCGTTATCCATGTTGCAGTTATTTACGTTCTATGTTCCTTATAGAGTGTTTCTACTTTACTATCACCTGTTAATACTGCTTTGCGGCAGAAGAAACGCAGCCTTGCAAAATTTCCGCTTGTGCTTTAATTTTGGACACCAGTGTGCATCGGATTTCCATAAAATGATGTATTACAGTGATCCGTCATTTAGCTTCATCAACAATTTTAACGACGAATTACGTAATATTCACGAAAGACCAGTCGCCACACTGGATACAGATGCAGAGATTGCAGTATCATTCACCGCCTTTATATGTTACGAAGAAGGCGCACCTACTTGAATACATCTTTGAGCGCACGAAACATAAATAGCAGAAGCGAATCAAAAATAAACTGAGTCACGTGCACATTCAAGGTGCAACAGTAATTTACATCCAGAAAGAATTATACAGATTTTGACGATTCCTGTGCTATAAAATCCAAGTAACGAATTATTCATGTTACAAATCGAACTTGTAGATCTCGTCAGTGTCATGTGATGATTTATAACGATTGCAGTTAGTTCCAGGTTTCGGGTCTCAAAGTTCACTTGTACATCACATTTGAGAAATTATGTGCCACAAATCAAAACAATTTGTCATAGATCGATCTTTATTAATTAAGCAACTTACAGAACAATTTCACTGTAGTAGCAACTGACATCGGACATGTTTATGCAGTATTTCCAAACCTTTATTTGGATATCATTCACAGAAATTGGAAGTATTGCAGGTCTACATGACCTACCACAACATCGCTCTGAAGTGACATTTGGCGCCTCTCTAAACTCTGTTTACAGATATCTCTGTCTCCATCAATTTAAGAGGCATAAGGTCACGAAAACGAAGTATAAATATGTACTGCATAACAGAATTAGGCTACCTGGAGTCTAGTGACATGCTGATTTACGCCAGTATTAAAATAGAAGAGCTTTTCCATTACATATTTACTAATGAAGTATCAACTATACTTATTTCCACAACCGTGAAAAAATAAAAGACTCTTTCAAGAAATTTGAAACGACTGATGATTGATGTGTGAAATTTCTCATCTTAAAGAAATATTCGTGCCGATTCCAAAACTAATCTTAAATTTACCGGGACTGTAATATTTCCTAAGTTATGGAGAATTTAAAATTAATATTTAGTTTCTTGTGATATTATTTCAGCTGATGCGTTTGGATTAGCTGTATGTGTAAAACAATCGTCTGTCCTCCAGCATCCGCTGACTAAATGTATTTTTTCAAAGTAGCCGTTGAATTGTATTTTTATATTACACTCCAGCTTCCTTTGTCAATACGTTATATGAACTGTGAAGTAGCCAGACTAGTAGGACCTTAACGAAACCTGCTACCTTGATATACCGTTAGGGCCTTTAGAAGTCATGCATCCTCAGTTCGTGGCAGCAAAATATGGGGTGATGTGTTGAACTGGTTCAACATTTGAAACATGGATTTCTTACAGAATTCCCAAAATACATTTTCAGAAGGATTGTATGGTATTTATGGAATCAGCAATGTTATGCTGTTACTATAAATGTATCTTATGTAAAAGAATAAAATGATGTCCACATTAAACAAATGTTGGTTAGGGTCAAAGAGTCTGTTGCTAGGTGTTAGATCAACTTTGCTTTGACAGTCGATAACAGATTATGAAATCTTATAAGATTCATTCTAGTCTGCGATGGCACGATTCTTACGGAATGCAAAAAGTTCTACATCTTACTCACAGATGGCAGGACATGTCTGAAATTTTCAATGGGCTTATAATCGAACTGTGTAATGATAAGATATGCCAGAAATAGTTTATTTATGAGTAAACATGCATATGACGTTACAAGTGGGATTCTCGATTTATACGTATAATGCCTTAATTGATGAAAGGTCACGTTTGATTTGATTGCATCTATTGTTTTATTTGAGTATGCCAGGAAAGAGGAATTAATTTGTGCGAAAGGTGGTGCAAAATTACGTGGTATGCCAGTTTGGTTGTGTGGCTTGAACGTATCTAGCTAAAGACGTCTGTTTTATAGTAACAAAATCTAGCAGTGAGGCAGACGTGGTTTGGCTCATACCATCCTATGTTTTTCTGTGCTAAGATGCCTTTCCAAGTCCATATCACCCCTGTAATTCATAACACAGCTGACAGCCCTCACACGCAGCAAATTTGGCCTAAGTTTCATTTCTTCTAAATACAAAGCATAGGTATTTTGCTTTTAATTTGTCTGAGAACTTGCCGCTGTCAGTACTATTTACGTGAGAAGACGACATACTTGTAAACAGTAGGATTCAATCGTATACAGCGACATTACTTCACTAAAATTTAATGTGAATCTGAACACCTTAACATTCGAAAACTCGAACTTGAAATTATTAATTAAAAAGCTTTTGTTTAAAGGCGGTATTACACGATGATCCGCCAAGAAAGGTATTGGTTAGAGAGCCTATATTCTCACTATATAGGCTCTGTAATATTGGTCTAGTGCGACAGCCATTTAGTGGCAGCACTGGTGGAACTAACAGAATTAGCAAATTAGCAGTGAAGTAATGTCGCTGTATACGAGTGTATCCTACACTTTGGAAGTATGTGGTCTTCTCACATAAGTTCTCAGACAAATTAAAAGCAAAATACCCAAGCTTTGTATTTCGACGAAACAAAATTAAGCTAAATTTGCAGTGTGTGAGGGCTGACAGCTGCTTTATTATGAAATATAAGGTGCTGTGGAATTGGAAGGAGCACAGAAAAACGTAGGATGATACGAATCCGCGCATGTGCACTTTATAGGGATAACTCGCGTATGCGCACAAGGGGGTACTACAGTCAGCTTTCTGCTTATTTGTTTATGGTTTACTGTTGCTATTAACCTCTGTGACCAGATAGCAACTTCAAGTTTTTATAGTGAAGATTTTGTCCATTCTTCAAATTTTCATAAATACAGCAACTAATCGTGTGTATTGGGAGCTGTGTACTCGCTGTATATCGTTTCTGTCATAACCAGTTCGTGTATTACTCGCGCAAACTAAGCTGACGTCGGCGCGGTGGCTGATGGTAGCGATAGTAAATGGGAAATGCCTTTACGCTCGTTCCCGTCAGCCACCGCCAAGTGTCAGCTTGGTTATCACGAGTAATTTTACGGTCCACGAACTTCGTTTGTTCGTTCCGAGCTTCCTTTGTTCGCACGTATCCTCCACTTGACTGCCATCTGGCGCTCGTCGTCATTCGGCACAACTAGGCATGATTCGGAAGTTGCCTTCGAAGCATAGCGTACTAAGAATCGATGAATCGTTGTAACTTGGAATCGTCACGACTCGGAAACACGCAGTCGTTCTTACGATTCTTTTGAACGACGATTCTTCCGTATCAAGATTCGATTCTTTATTTAGAGTCGTTCAAATGAATGACTCATTCACGAATCGCCGCAACTCTAATAGAAATAGGGGGAAAATAAAATGCGGTACTACAGCACATGAAAAAAAGACAGGAAATAAAAATCACGAAAAATACAGGTAGCATATCAGCTTCTGTGGCCGAGAATCGGTAGCGCACGCGCTCGATTCAAGGGTAAGCCGATTGGAATCCTGGTGATGAAAAAAAAAATATTTTACTGGCAGGGTGGTGGTGTTACGCTTTTATCACCAGACTTTGCACCAGGTTCCCCCCCCCCCCTCCCCCCCCCCCCCCCCCGGCAGTGAATCATGAATGAGGGCATCTATCTGACATTGCTGCTGGTGACCTGTCCGTCAGCTGGGGACGTTTAGCTTGACGGCTCCCATGGTGCTATTCACGAGGAGTGGGCTGTGTGCCGGCATTGGATTTCACCCTTTTATCATTGTAATCGTCACCGAGAACACACACACACATACATTATATACATGTAGTATCACAAATATAGCAATGGAGCATGTTGTAAATATTTAAACAAAAAATATAGATAACACAAATACATAAATTAATTTTTAAAACAGCTTAAAAATTAATTTGCTGATATATTCCATTTTATTTCATCATAAATCACTTCAAGAACTCTTGAAAACATCCCTTGTGCCAGAACAGAAGTCCCAAGAACCCATAACTACTTTCTAGCTCTGATGAACTGTGGAATTAGGTTGAGGTACTTCCCTCCAAATTGTGAATGGGTTATCTCCCAAGCGTCCATAGAGTGGCGTTCATAAATATACTGACAATTCAGCAGATGTGTCTTCAATGTCTGTAGCTACCACATTGTAAATATTTCTACCAGTCTTACTATTGAGTGACAGAAGGTTACGAAAATACACCGTTTGGGGGCAGTTAATATTTCTCTAAGAACTTCCAAGTAAAAACCTGTAGGTGGCTTTCTTATGTTGTAAATATTTCAGTATTGAAGAGAAACTATAGCTGATTTTCTCTCTTATGAGATGGATAATGGCTATAACAGCAACAATAATCTCCTATTATATTGCCACAAAATATCGATGTTACCGATATATTAGCTGGATAAATATCGATTAAAAATATCACCTAACTCATATCGATATTTCGACATATCGCTGTGAGAATCCCTACCTGACACTAGTAAGGAAGTAAATATAAGGCATAATACCAGCAAGTTTTAACTTTATTTAGTGACGGATTACATCATGGGCAGGGAGAGATTCCGAAATTAGATATTTGGTCGTAAGGCGTATCCAGGAGCAGATATAGATTCATATCACAATTTAGTAACGATGAAGAAAAGGCTGAAGCTTAAGCGCCTAGTCAGGAAGAATCAGTGCGCAAAGAAGTGGCATAGGAAAATAAACTCATGTTCAGGAAAAAGCGAACACCTTGAGAGACTAGAGATAGGACGTTCAGATTCATAGAACACGTACATTGGTATGTTCTGCGGAAATGGGTAGCATTTGAACCACGCCGGGTGGCGGGTTCAAGGTCAAAATTCATGTCGCGGTGAAACACCACAGACCGATAAAATGTGCGTGAGGCTCTCGCTGTCGCTACAAACAGAAGGCAGTGTGACTTGAGCAGATATGCAGGATACCTCACAGACGTATGCGCGAACCGTACCGTGAAACTAGTGTGTCTGAAAGAGGGCGCATTACTGCCATGAGAGAGTGTGCTACATCCAACCAGGATACTGCTCTTCGTTTGGGACGAAGTGTTTCGGCAGTTGTAACCTCCCCGCAGAAATGTTTAAGTAAATAATTGTGGAAATTGAGCTAAATGTAACCTCCCAACAGAAATGTTATTAAATATGAATGCAAATTGAACCATGCGTAAACTCCCAAAAAAAAATAAAGGAATGATAATGGCCCAAACGTGAACTCCCCACAAAAAATTAAAGAATGAAAATTGACCATAAACCAACAACAATATTAATTAAATAGTGAACCATGACCCAAATGGAACCTCTCAACAGAAACAATAATATCTGGTAAATTTTATAAGGACAGCAGCGCTGACCTTCGGCCCTGTGAAATAATTAAACCTGATAAATTTTATAAGGGCAGCAGCGCTGACCTTCGGCCCTGTATTCTGAATAACAAAAGCAAAATTCTTACCTCAATAAAAACTGCATCTATATCTGCTCTTATCTATCGACACAGCTTCGTGCAATGCTGGCGTATATTTGATTTTGCTTCTTGGAGGAAATGCATAGCAAATATTCTTTAAATTGAAATAATGCTTTTTCTTCAAAAAGTGGAAAAATTCTTTAAATTGAAATTATTACTTTTCTTTAAAAGATTTACTTTATGGAAAATTATTATTGGGGCATTTTTTCTGAACAAATTAAATTACAATTAACATACATTATTAAATATGCGCAATGCTGCTTCTTTACCTTCTACAACAATACTCATCGTTCACCACAATCCTGGCCAGAGTCGGAAGAAGAACACGCCGTCGACGCATGCCGACGCTTGCTCAGTACAACTGTCCACTCGCTACTACCGTATCCGACTGACTACTACTGCAGACTCGCGCAGACTGCTACTGTTCCTGCCGACTCGCTGCGCGCAACTGACTGACGACTCGCGGGGTCAAGCGCAGACTAGCAACGATAAATAACTCTCTGGTCAGAGATTCTGCCATGCCTCGCCATCGCTGGTAATGAATACATACGTGTTTCACAGTGCAACGGGTGTGTGCAGAATGGTTCTCGGAAGGCCGTAGAACACGAGAGTATGGGTCAGGTCGCACCACCAAGACCACCTCCGAAAAGATCGACACTTCATCCGAATGGCATTGCAGTTCAGAAATATGCGTCGTCCTCGGCTCTGGCGCAACAGTGGAACAGTGTAACATATCACACACTATCAGGGGTGACAGTCTGTCACGTCTATTATGGCATGCGTTACGTGCGTGTCGTCCACTTCTCCACCTATCTTTGACGAATGTGCAGAAATATAATAGTCAGCAGTCGTGCATGGAATGGCATCCGATAATGTTTACAGACGAATCCAGGCTCTGATTTTTTTTTAATTGATGGCCGCATTTTGATTCGCCGTGGATTTGCCCTGGCGCACCAGATCACCAGACTTGTCTCCCATCGAAAATGTGTGGGATATGGTGAAACGACGGGCGCAGCGCTGTGACCCAATGCCAACCACCACAGATGAACTTTGGAACAAGGTGAATGCAGCATGGATAGCTATTCCACAAGACGCAATTCGCACGTTACACATATGGATGTCATCACGCATGGAACAAGTTATTAGGGCCCATGGCGGTCCCTCTGCCTACTAGGCAACAGGACACGTGGTTAAAAATGGTTCAAATGGTTCTGAACACTATGGGACTTAACTTCTGAGGTCATCAGTCCCCTAGAACTTAGAACTACTTAAACCTAACTAACCTAAGGACATCACACACATCCATGTCCGACGCAGGATTCGAACCTGCGACCGTAGCGGTCTCGCGGTTCTAGACTGTAGCGCCTAGAATTGCTCGGCCACTCAGACCGGTCAGGACACATGCTGAACTGGGGTGACTGAAATGCTAGTCATTTCTGCTGAACACAATAGTGTACATGTCCTGGGAATATGAACGTCCTATCTCTATCGTTCAAGCCGTTGCCGGTCGGTGTGGCGGAGCGGTTCTAGGCGCTTCAGTCTGGAACAGCGCGACCGCTACGGTCGCAGGTTCGAATCCTGCCTCGGGCATGGATGTGTGTGATGTCCTTAGGTTAGTTAGGTTTAAGCAGTTCTAAGTTCTAGGGGACTGATGACCTCAGATGTTAAGCCCTATAGTGCTCAGAGCCATCTGAACCATTCGTTCAAGGCGTTCTGTTTTTTTTCTGAACATAAATGTGCTAATAAATAAAGAGAGATGCTTGAAGATCTCTGAGGCTATAGATACTGCGGTAATGAGTACCGTTCATCATAAGAATAAACCTTATGTAAACAATCACAAACACGTTGACCGGTCAGAAGCCGTAGCACACGTACACTGGTGTTGTTGCGCTCTTGGAAGTAGGTCCTACGTATGTATTAGATATGATATTACTAAGTTACGTTAAACGAAACTTTAAGATATTCAAATGTATTAACAGTCATCAACGTTTTTCTTAATTACGCTTTAGCTACGTAGTTTTTATTTGAAAAATCGTGTACAGTCACAGCCTCTGCAGCGTTGGGCTCTGATTGCCGCGCTGTTAATGTGCAGTATGAAAATGACTGAGGCTGCTTTCTGTTCCATAGTGAAACACGCGTGTGCAACACTGTAAAAAGTGCCGAAAAAAGGCTGTTCTTAACGTTTTTTCATAAATTTACGGCGATAATCGGCTTTGTAGTTTTCTTGCCTTTTATATACTGCAGGTGGTAAACAGCCTAACACTGAACATGCAGCGCAGTCGATAGCGTAGTAGAACGTGAATCTAATGCGGTTGTTCGTGAGTAGCTCTGATCTTTTCATTTTTTTCTCGTTCAATTTGAAATACCTATAAGTCGTAATTATAAAACTCATCATAATTTTTTATGAATAATCCACGTCCTCTAGTTTCTAATTACATAATAACTTCAGTGGCTTCAGTATTTAACTATACGGTGAAATCCTTCAATACCTTCCCTGTTTCCATTTCAAATACAAATTCTTAATTATAGATTTTTTATGAAAGACTGTTCATAAAAGTTGTTTAAATTAAGAAAACATAACAATTTAGTTTTTAAGGGAAAGATGAAAAACGAAATCCTCTTTATTTGGACTATTTCCATCGTTTCGTACCACACAAACAGAGAAGTTGTAAGTAGGCTGTTTATGTTTTCTTATTGGCAACGTTACGTAGCGCTCTGTATGAAAATCACTGGCTGTGCTGTGTGCAGTCTGTGGCTAGTTTGCATTGTTGTCTGCCATTGTAGTGTTGGGCAGCGGCAGCTGGGTGTGAACAGCGCGTAGCGTTGCGCAGTTGGAGGTGAGCCGCCAGCATTGGTGGATGTGGGAAGAGAAATGGCGGAATTTAGAAATTTGTAAGACTGGATGTCATGAACTGCTATGTATATTATGATTTTTCAACACTATTAAGGTAAATACATTGTTTGTTCTCTATTAAAATCTTTCATTTGCTAACTATGTCTTATCAGTAGTCAGTGCCTTCCGTAGTTTGAATCTTTTATTTAGCTGGCAGTAGTGGCTCTCGCTGTATTGCAGTAGTTCGAGTAACGAAGATTTTGTGAGGTAAGTGATTTGTTAAAGGTATAGGTTAATGTTAGTCAGGGCCATTCTTTTGTAGGGATTATTGAAAGTCAGATTGCGTTGCGCTAAAAATATTGTGTGTCAGGATAAACACAGTCTTGTATAATTTTTCTAAGGGGACGTTTCAAAGTATCTTAGAAACAAGAAAAACAATCATTTTCACAGCACCGAGCTCATCATACAAATGCTGCATTTTTACATTTGCTACTGTACCATCACAATATGAACCCAACAGAACTGATCTGGAATCAAGCTGCGGGATTTGGCCCGAGAAGTAACAAAACTGTTAAGCCGACAGACGTACTGGAACTAACGCACGCAGCTTTTTCACACGTCTCTGCCGAACGCTGATGTAAAACGCTAGTCATAAAGGAATAAGAGGAAATGTTGCGCCTGGTTGGCTTCGTGGATTATGTTCTTGATAGGCTGGTTATCAACGTAGCGGGTGACACTTCCAGAAATGAAACGTATTTCTCGGATTCGGATAAGGAAGGAGCTAAGAGATTACCAGACGAATGACTGTAAGTAATAACTTCAGTGACTTCAGTACTTAACTATACGGTGAAATCCTTCAATACCCTCCTACGTTACACATCGCTTATGCAGAAAAATTACCCTATGGTTAAGTCAGAAATTTTCATCATTCTTGTTTTAATTACAATAGCACGTAATATCTCTAACTCGACGTGCGCGTAGCGCACAACGCAAAACGTACCCTTGTTATCGTACTTGACAGTACTCGAGACAGCTTGGCTAGAGTCCCAAGTGAAACAGGAATCCAATGAGGTTCCATAAAAAGCGGAAGAATACGCAATGCAGTGTTTACATCAGGTTTATTCTTATGATGAAAGTATTATAGCTCAGTAGGCAGTTCAGTTGAAGAGGAATAGTCTTCTCTGGACAGGGAAACCAGAAGAGTTGGAAAGAAAAACATAGATACTAGGGCCCGCATCTCGTGGTCGTGCGGTAGCGTTCTCGCTTCCCACGCCCGGGTTCCCGGGTTCGATTCCCGGCGGGGTCAGGGATTTTCTCTGCCTCGTGATGGCTGGGTGTTGTGTGATGTCCTTAGGTTAGTTAGGTTTAAGTAGTTCTAAGTTCTAGGGGACTGATGACCATAGCTGTTAAGTCCCATAGTGCTCAGAGCCATAGATACTAGGAAGGGAACTGCGAAGAAATCAGAGGTAACAGATAAAGTACTTCAGTTGATAGACAAGAGAAGAATATACAAAGATGTTCAGACAAATTCAGGAATAGAAGTCACTTAGGAATAAACTAAATAATGACTGCAGAAGGAAGTGGGGAGAAATAGCTCCATGAAAAATGTGAAGAAATAGAAAAAGAAACGTATGTTGGAATGACTGTTTCAGCTTGTAGAAAGGTCAAAACAACATTCCGTGACATTAAAAAAAGGGCGATAATACTAAGAGTGCAGCGGTAATTTCACTGTTAAATGCAGAAGAGAGAGAGAGAGAGATAGGTTTTTTTTATGTTTCAAATGGCACTAAGCACTATGGGACTTAACATCTAGTGGTTAGACACTGGACTCGCATTCGGGAGGACGACGGTTCAATCCCGCGTCCGGCCATCCTGATTTAGGTTTTCCGTGATTTCCCTAAATCACTCCAGGCAAATGCCGGGATGGTTACTCTGAAAGTGCACGGCCGACTTCCTTCCCAATCCTTCCTTAATGCAATGAGACCGATGACCACGCTGTCTGGTCTTCTTCCCCAAACCAACCAACCAACCAACTTAACATCTGAAGTCATCAGTCCCCTAGACCTAGAACTACTTAAACTTAACTAGCCTAAGGACATCACACACATCCATACCCGAGGCAGGATTCGAACCTGCGACCGCAGCAGCAGCGCGGTTCCAGACTGAAGCGCCTATAACCGCTCGGCCACAACGGCCGGCAGCAGATAGGTGGAAAGGGGGTAGCTACACCGAAAGCCTCTATGAGGTGGAAGACTTGTTTGATGAAGTGATAGAAGAAGAAACTGTAGTCGATACAGAAGAGATAGGGGTTCCGGTGATAACAATCAGAACGTAAAAGAGTTTTGGGCGACTAAAATCAAATAAAGCAAAAAGGATAGACGACATTCCATCGGAATTTCGGAATTTCTAAAATCATTGGGTAAAGTGGCATCTAAACAACTCTTCACGTTGGTGTGTAGAATTTGTGGGTCTAGCGATATACCATCAGACTTTCGGAAAAACGTCATCTACAGTTCCGGAGACTGCAAAACCCGACGAGTGCGAGAATTATTGTACAATTAGTTTAACAATTGATGCATTCAAGTTGCTAACAGGAGTGACAGAATGGAAAAGAATACTGAGCATCTAGTAGATGACGGTCAGTTTGGCTTTAGGTAAGGTAAAAGTATCAGAGAGGCAGTTCCGAAGTTTCGGTTGACAATGGAAGCAAGACGAAGAAAAATCAAGACCCGTTCATATTATTTGTCGACCTGGAAAAAGCATTCGACAATGTAAAATGATGCAAGATGTTAGAAATTTTGAGAAAAATAGGGGTAAGCTGCTGGGAAAGACGGGTGGTATGTACAAGAACCAAGAGGGAACAAGAAGAGTAGAAGATGAGGAGCGAAGTACTCGGATTAAAAAGCGTGTGAGATAGGGGTGTAGTCTTTAGCCCTCTGCTATTCACTCTATACATCGAGAAAGCAATGAAGGAAATAAAAGAAAGACACAAGAGTGGGATTAAAATTCAAGGTGAAAGAATATTAAGGAAACGATTTGCTGATGACATTACTATCGCCACTAAAAGTCAGGAACGATTACAGGTTGTGCTGACTGGTTTTGACTGTGTAATGAGCACAGAGTATGGATTGAGAGTAAATTGAAGAAAGGCGGAAGTAATGAGTAACACAAATGAGAACAGCGACGAACTTGACACCAAGATCGGTGATCACAAAGTAGATGAAGTTAAGGAATTCTGCTACCAAGGCAG
Organism: Schistocerca piceifrons; assembly: GCF_021461385.2. Classification (NCBI taxonomy): domain Eukaryota; kingdom Metazoa; phylum Arthropoda; class Insecta; order Orthoptera; family Acrididae; genus Schistocerca; species Schistocerca piceifrons. Next base: position 1,162,412,358 of record NC_060138.1, on the reverse strand, counting down.
CAAAATAACCCATGACGCCGGAGTAAGGACGACATGGAAGGCAGACTAGTAGTGGCAGAAAAGGCATTCATAGCCAAAGTAGTCTGCTGCTGTCAGACATAGATCTTAATTTGAGGAATAAATTTCTGTACGTTTGGAGCACATCATTGTATGGCAGTAAGACATGGACTGTAAGGAAACAGGAAGAGAAGAGATGCGATGCTACAGAAGAATGTTGAAAATTAGGTGGACTGTAACGGTACGGAATGAGGTGGTTTCCCGCAGAATCAGTGAGGAAAGGAATGTATTGAAACCACTGGCAAGGAGAAGGGAAATGATGCTAGTATATACAGGGTGTTACAAAAAGATACAGCCAAACTTTCAGGAAACATTCTTCACATACAAAGAAAGAAAATATGTTATGTGGACATGTGTCCGGAAACGCTTACTTACCATGTTAGAGCTTATTTTATTACTTCTCTTCAAACCACATTAATCATGGAATGGAAACACACAGCAACAGAACGTACCAGCGTGACTTCAAACACTTTGTTACAGGAAATGTTCAGAATGTCCTCCGTTAGCGAGGATACATGCACCCACCCTCCGTCGCATGGAATCCCTGATGCGCTGATGCAGCCCTGGAGAATGGTGTATTGTATCACAGCCGTCCACAATACGAGCACGAAGAGTCTCTACATTTGGTACCGGGGTTGCGTAGAGAAGAGCTTTCAAATACCCTCATAAATGAAAGTCAAGAGGGTTGAGGTCAGGAGAGCGTGGAGGCCATGGAATTGGTCCGCCTCAATCAATTCATCGGTCACCGAATCTGTTGTTGAGAAACGTACGAACACTTCGACTGAAATGTGTAGGAGCTCCATCGTGCATGAACTACATGTTGTGTCGTACTTGTAAAGGCACATGTTCTACATCGTAGGTAGAGTATCCCGTATGAAATCATGGCGGTGAATCGAGGAAGTACAGTACATACTGACGAAACTAAAATGAGCTCTAACATGGAAATTAAGCGTTTCCGGACACTTGTCCACATAACATCTTTTCTTTATTTGTGTGTGAGGAATGTTTCTTGAAAGTTTGGTCGTACATTTTTGTAACACCCTGTATATTAAGACACCAGGTACTAGATTGAGCTGTAGAGAGTAGAAACTGTAGAGGAAGACATCAGATAATTGAGGACGTATGTTACAAGTGATACTATATGCTAGTCTGAGATGCAGAGTTTGGCACTACACAGGAATTCGTAGCGAGTCGCATCAAACCAATCAAAAGACTGTTGACTGAAAACGAGCCGCATCAAACCAGTCAGAAGACTCACTAAGACGTCTGCTTGCTTAGGGCACGTGCTGCGACTGGTCGCCTTGCAGGCAGGCGGTGACCTTGCCCTTGAGTCAACAGCAAGGACAGCCAATTCCGTGGCGCCCACGTGGCGCTCAGCAGGTGCGGGCGGAGTGACGTGGGAGTCACGGGCCTGATGCCCGCGCCGCTGCCGCAGCTCCGCCGCCGCCGCTGCTGCTGCGGACAGCTAATCAATGCGCAGGTGTTGGACCGCGCGCCTCCCTGGCTCCCAGCCATTATCATCCGGCGTCAGACAGCCAGCTGCCGCCATCCCTCCCCCCTACTCCTCCCCTTCCCTTCCCCCCACAATGGCAAACATCCCCCACCAATGTCGCCATCCGACTCGCAGCCACAGCCGTCCTAATGGGACATGATGCTAACGCAGCAGACTCTGCTTCAGTGGAAGGCTTGAACATTGACCTCAACCGAGATAGTGTGTGGTACTTCAGTGATATGAAGCTACATTATTTTGTGGCTAGTGCCTCATTGCTTCGTTTTTCATTTTTTTCCCTTTAGTGCTTATAGTCCAGCCAAGAGAGATTTCAGAGAGAGATCTGTGATTCAGCTGATGATTAAAAGTGAGGAATTAGTTGTGGCGTTTGTAGTATTCCCTTGGACTGGTCTACGGAAACAGAGAAATTAAGTAAAGACTATATGAATACGTGGTGTCTCAAAGAACAGACACTTCGCATTCACGTAATTAATTCGCCTCGAAGGGAAGTGAATCCACAACATTCAGTGCGGATGCATATTTACGTTCGACCTCCAGCGGGATCTAAAATTGTCGGGCATGAAGGACAGGTGGCGCTAGGTGGGACTGTGAGTCTGCAGGGGATTCTGCCGAGGATTCTGCCGAGATAGTGTTTATGGTAAATGTGTGGACTATGTCCGGTGGTTCAACGGTTAACACAGGTGCCTAGTAAGCATTAGATCCAGAGTTCGAGTCCCGGTCTGGCACACACCTCCCCTCGTCACCGCTGATTCTGGAAGAAATCCCGATGCAGCTGATATCATTATTTCCTTGCCTTTCTTTTCCTTTCTCTCCAGCCTCCTTCAATTCACATAGTAACTATAGACTGATGGATTGTTGATTGAAGACTAGCTTCTCGACGACTGTAATCCAATATTGGAAATCGGAAATTTGTGGTAAGGTCTTATGGGACCAAACTACTGAGGTCATCGGTCTCTCAGCTTACGCACTACTTAATCTAACTTAAACTAACTTACGCTAAAGACAACACACACGCCCATGCCCGAGGTAGGACTCGAACCTCCGACGGGGGAAGCTGCGCGGTCCGTGACAAGGCGCCCTAGATCGCGCGGCTATACCACGCGGCAATCCAATATCACAGACGGCGTAGTTATCCAGTTGTTGACGAATGGGGTAGGCGCTTATAGGTGTTCACCAGAACTGATTTTAACCCTAGGAGGCATGGTGCCGAAAACACACATGAATGCATATGCAGGGCCTCCAAGGCCCTGCCCTAATTTAAAATTTTCCTCCTTTCATATAATCATTCTTTGGAGTTAAATTTATTACTGTCAAATTTATTGTCATATTTAAAGAGTCCTAAGATACAGTAACACGATCTGGTGGGCCTGATTAACATTTTATTAATTTTAAAAAAAAAACAAAGAGTGAATTTTTATTAGTTTCATCCATTTACATACAACATATACAAATAATTTTATTAATTCACTTATAAGTTGCAGTTTACATTTCATAACATTTATTACAACCAATTTCTTCAATTAAAACATACTCATTATTCAAAATATTATGTGTAAAGGCAATATTTTGACAAAAAGTTATTATCCATTGTTCACATAAAATTGCATTTTTCTTAGTTTTCAATATGTGACAAACAAGAAGCACAAAGAACGCCTCTATTCATCCTTACAAATGTTGGTTTTACACTTAATGTGTGGGAACAAACGCCTTTTATCATTTCTTCCACTACGGTATGTCAGATGTTTGACGGAAAATAAAATTTCACTGTTCATTGCTGCGACGCCCATCATATTCATCCATAATGCAAATGGCCATCTTCTTGTTTGTCTCTTGCAAGTGTAATAACGAATTTTCTGGTCCATTTGATCTACTCCACCCTTTATTACCTCTGGTTTCTTTTTTGCATGAGTTTTATCAATGTTTCTGTCGTGATGCAGTGTGCTCATGAGAACTACAGATTTTTTTCTTTTTGGGAACATAACTCACCATTGTAATGTCACCTCTAAATGCAAACAAAGAGGAATGAATCGCTCTTGAGGCAGATGGTTTCATCTCATTAGGAATTTCTGGTTTATTTTGTTTGATTGTTTCCGCCACTGTAATTTGCTTCTGAAGCATCTTTTCTGCCAGCTGCACACTAGTGAAGTTGTCAACAGTAATACTTTTTGATGCTTCTTCAACGCTTTTAGCAAGATCTTTCACTACATTCAATCCAAGATTTTTCTGAATAGGTTCATGGGGCTTCCTTCCCGTGTAAACAATTCCGTCTAAAGCATATGCAGATGTAGCATCACATAACCAAAATAGTTTTATGCCATACTTGGCTGGTTTAGAGGGCATATACTGGATGAAGCTACATCTTCCACGGAATGGGACTATCTGTTCGTGAACTGTGAGCGAATCATTGGGAATCATTCTATTTCTACACTTGTCAAGAAATAGTTCCCATACATAGCGAACAGCTGCAAGATTGTCATCTGCAGATCGAGCTTCACGGGTCATCAAATCTAATCATTCACCTAATATCCTCGAATGTATTTACTGACATGGTGGCCTTATATGTAGGATTTGCCTTTTCATCCAAGAATGGGACATTTCAACTCTTATCAACACCAGAAAGCAGTAAAAGGCCAAGAAAACACTTCATTTCAGCAAGCGAAAAGTTTTTCCACGTTTTACCACGTAAAGCAGCCACTCTTCTGCCTTCAGTATTTGTGCAGTTGATGATTTCCTCTATTATTTCCTTGGAGAAAAACTAGTCCCAGGCATCCTTAGGTTTACAGGTTTTCAAACCACCAGGTGTCTTCTTTACGATATTATGGACAGCTGTACGAAAAGTTGCAGGAGGATCTAATTTCCAAATCGTTCCATTCCGACTAATGTATGTGTGGTCTTCTATACCTCTTTGTGTTGGTTCTTCATTTTCAGACTCTGATGAAGTAATATTATCGGAAGGACTGTCATCTGCCTCAATATTCACATCTGCAGGTTCATTGGCTGATTCTTCACTACTTGCAACTTCAAAAATATTTCCTTCCTCGCAAGAATCATCTTCTTCTAACCACTGAGCCACAACACTTTCAAAATTAGCTGCATTTGCACGTACTGACTCTCTTGCTTTGCATGTCGAAGCCATAGCAAAAGGCGTGTCTCTCGAACAGCAGCTCGTGCAGCACTAAACGAGTCATATTCGTAACAATATGGGCCTTGCAGTAACAAACAAACTACAGTAACAATGAGGCTGACAAGAGCAGCATAGGATAACAATACTATGCAATAATAAAACATTTGATAGCAAAAAGATCAATAATATACCAACATCTCCAATATGTGAAAGTAGTGTGTATTATTTTTTAGTTACACTATTACTACTACAGTTACTGCTGCTGTTGCCACTCCTGTTGCTGGAAATACCACTACAGTTGTTGTTGAATTAATAACTGCTCCCAAACAAATGCTGAAGACAATATAGGCTAAAGAATATTTATAACTGTGTGAGGGCTCCTGAAGCCCTGCTTATGCATTCACGGTGTATGGGTAAACGTATTGAATTAAACAAAAAACTTAAAAAGGTATCTCGTTCAGACATGATAGGAGGAGTGTCACAGTGTTAGTGAAAGATTACTGGAAAACAGTTTGAAATCAAACAAAAAAATATAAAAATGAAAACATACAAGGGCCTCGGAGGCCCTGTATATGCATCCTAGTGCTAAGAAACTGCAGGAACACAAAATCGGAAAACGGAGGAGGAGAAATCAGCCTGATACTTCAAAAAGCCGCTCGGAGTAGCCGTGCGGAATGGGGGGGGGGGGGCCTTGCCACGGTTCGCTCAGCTCCCACCGTCGGAGGTTCGAGTCCTCCCTTGGGCATGGGTGCTTGTGTTGTCATTAGAGTAAGTTAGTAGTGTGTAAGCCTAGGAACCGGCGACCTCAGCAGTTTGGTCCCACAGAACTTACCACAAATTTCCAAAACTACTTGAAAAATACAAGTCCAATTGTCATGTTTATTTTTTTCTTCTTTGAACTCTGGAAAAGAGTTCCACTGCACTCAATCACACAGTTCACAATAAATCCTGACAGGCCGAGTATGTTGTTTTTCGATTCCAGGCCCTTGCGAGGGTAGACAGACAAAAGATGAGCCAATGTTCCCGTACCATCAACACTGATGTAGGACCTTGAACTGTCGAAGCAGTACGTCCTTATACAGGGTGTTGCATTTATCTGATGGCTACACGCTCGGAGTTGTGCTGTAGGCCACTGGAGCAGGCCGGTCCAATTTGTCCCGCGTCTCCCTGCTAATGCCATACTCTACGCCTTTCGGCCAGTGTCATTCAAGCACTGAAACAAATCTCAGAAGTGTAACACTGAAGTCTGCGAACGCAACAATGCGAGACAGATGTATTCTTTTCCACAATGACTATATTTGCGATTGGTACGTGCGTATAGAATCGGCTCGCCCGCAGATTGTGTGCACAGAAGTTTGCAGGGGTTCGAATTTCCAGTCGTGATACAATTCACAAATGAGTGAATGAATTTCGTGAAACGGAAGGTATTTATGACGTGAAGCGTGAACGACTACATACAGTGTTCACAGAAGTTCATCTCTATGACATTGCGTACTTGAAAAATTCCGCGAAAAAGTCTCTTAGAAATGTTTCATAGACACGTATCGTCTTGCAACTCTGTACAAAGAGCTGCTAATTTACTTGGTCTGCAACTCCAGGACTTGCGGTAGCGTTCTCGCTTCCCGCGCACGGAGTCCCGGGTTCGATTCCCGGCGGGGTCAGGGATTTTTCCTCCCTCGAGATGAGTGGGTGTTGTTGTGTCGTCTTCATCATCATCATCATTCATCCCCATTACGGTCGGAGGAAGGCAATGGCAAACCACCTCCTCAAGGACCTTGCCTAGTACAGCGGTGTGGGTCTCTCGCATCGTCCCCTACGGTCCTCGGAGTATGGGACCTCATCATCATCAATTTACTTAGGCTAAGACCCTATGAAGTAATAGTAGTGCATGACCGTGAGACGCATCGTTCCCTAATTCTGTTTTCAGACGACACTTAGTTCCATTTCCATGTGTATGTTAAATCCCAAAACTCGCCAATGGAGTGCCGACAGACCTATTCTGCTTCGTGAGGAAACACTCCACGATCAGAAAATAGGAGTGTAGTGCGCAGTGTCTCGTGACAGAATGACAGTCTAAATTTTTTTGGTGACACAGCTGATACTTAAAGTTACGTGCAAAACATTTTAAAACCATCTTCTAACGAATTGAGTGAAAGAGAATGAACTTCCCGTTTCTTTTTTTTCCCTAACTTGATTCGGCAAGGACTCATATAACCAATATTTCTTCGCACGCAATTCACGACGTGTTTCGCGACAGAGTCATTAGCAACAATATCTCGTCCACTCCAAGTCCCAGTTTAACCCCGTGGAAGGGGTTAAGGGAACCCAAGGATAATATCCGTGAGTCAGGTAATTTAATTTCTCAAAGAGAATTACATCGTTTGAGGAATAATTTCTTGAGTTAATATCATAAATGTGTGGTAAATATTGGCACGCGGTTCCAGCTTCTCCTTACATGATGTGGACGAGTACAAAATTTATGTGCATGTGTTTTAAATTTAGTACTGCTGCAGTAGACGGGCGACACAGCATCTGGCTTCACCAGACAACGAAGCACTCGATGTCCGCCATCCACTGCACCATGCGTGTTGTCATCAGGAAAATGAAACATCCTGTACAACATCAAATATGTTACGAATTGCCATTCTTATTAATACACACATCAAAAAAGTTTTGGATCACCCCGGTTCGGCCGGCCGAAGTGGCCGTGCGGTTAAAGGCGCTGCAGTCTGGGACCGCAAGACCGCTACGGTCGCAGGTTCGAATCCTGCCTCGGGCATGGATGTTTGTGATGTCCTTAGGTTAGTTAGGTTTAACTAGTTCTAAGTTCTAGGGGACTAATGACCTCAGCAGTTGAGTCCCATCGTGCTCAGAGCCATATGAACCACCCCGGTTCCCAGAACTCCTGAAGACATTGACTGTGGATATTGTGTCACTGACACAATCTATTTGACTGTTAAGAGATGTCACTAAACCCGCCCAAAGATGTAAACAACCATGTATGAGCAGCGCCTATTAGACGGAGGGGATCAGACAGCCGATCAGTTCCAGTCATTCCACCAGGAAGGAGGTACACAGCTCGTGTTGTCTGTAGTTCAAGCATACCTAGACGGTCAATACCGCGGTTCGATAGCGTCCGCATTGTTACTTTGTGCCAGGAAGGGCTCTCAACAAGGGATGTATCCAGCCGTTTTGGAGTGAACCAAAGCGATGTTGTTTGGACATGGAGGTGATACACAGACAACTTCATTCCCGACGTCCAGGTGGAGGTCTATCTTTGCAACCGCGACACCATACAGCACGGTGCAGATGGGCCCAACAACATGCCGAATGGACCGCTCAGGATTGGCATCACGTTCTCTTCACCAATGAGTGTCGCATTTGCCTTCAACCAGACAGTCGTCGGAGACGTGTTTGGAGGCAACCCGGTCAGGCGGAACGCCTTAGACACACTGTCCAGCGAGTGCAGCAAGGTGGAGGTTCCCTGATATTTTGGGGTAACATTACGTGGGGACGACGTATGCCGCTGGTTGTCATGAAATGCGCCGTAATGGCTGTAAGACACGTGAATGCCGTTATCTGACCGGCAGTGCAACCATATCGGCAGCATACTGCGAGGAATTCTTCATGGACGACTATTCGCGCCCCCATCGTGCACTTCCTTCAGGATAACGACATAGCTCGACGGGAGTGTCCAGCATGTTCTCCAGACATGAACTTTATCAAACATGCCTGGGATAGATTGGAAAGAGCTGCTTATGGACGACGTGACCCACCAACCACTCTGAGGGATCGACGCCGAATCGCTCTTGAGGAGTGGGACAATCTGGACCAACAGTGCCTTGATGAAATTGTGGATAGAATGCCACGACGAAAACAGGCATGCATCAATGCAAGAGGAAGTGCTACTGGGTATTAGAGGTACCGCTGTGTACAGCAGTCTGGAGCACCACCTCTGAAGGTCTCGCTGTGTGGTGGTACAACATGCAATGTGTGGTTTTCATCAACAATAAAAAGGGCGCAAATGATGTTTATGTTGATCACTGTTCTAACTTTCTGTACAAGTTCCGGAACTCAGGAACCGAGGTGATGAAAAACTTTTTTTGATGTGTATACAATACTCAGATATGAGAATATCTGCTAGTAATGTAAGAATGGGGAGATGAAACTTTTTTTACAAAATAAATGTTATTCGTTGCCAATGTGGTATTTATGTACACTATATTCATAAGTGAGTGAGCTACGTTTACAATGATAGTATTACACAATGTGCGAAATACCAATACAGCTGAAACTTCATCTGGAATGGTGTAAAGATCTCAATCAGTTGGGATGCTGGAAGGCAGAGCAGAACTCAGAAAATTAAAATACTGTGTAATAGATTTTATTTCATTGTTAAGAAATCGGTTGGCCACAGCAGTGAGTCTTGGGCATAGACACTCCCAAAATTCAGTACTAATGAACTACGTGAAATAGAGATTCACTAACTATGAAAGCAAAAACTTGGCCTTAGTCAAGCCAATTATTATTACTACACTCCTGGAAATGGAAAAAAAGAACACTTTGACACCGGTGTGTCAGACCCACCATACTTGCTCCGGACACTGCGAGAGGGCTGTACAAGCAATGATCACACGCACGGCACAGCGGACACACCAGAAACCGCGGTGTTGGCCGTCGAATGGCGCTAGCTGCGCAGCATTTGTGCACCGCCGCCGTCAGTGTCAGCCAGTTTGCCGTGGCATACGGAGCTCCATCGCAGTCTTTAACACTGGTAGCATGCCGCGACAGCGTGGACGTGAACCGTATGTGCAGTTGACGGACTTCGAGCGAGGGCGTATAGTGGGCATGCGGGAGGCCGGGTGGACGTACCGCCGAATTGCTCAACACGTGGGGCGTGAGGTCTCCACAGTACATCGATGTTGTCGCCAGTGGTCGGCGGAAGGTGCACGTGCCCGTCGACCTGGGACCGGACCGCAGCGGCGCATGGATGCACGCCAAGACCGTAGGATCCTACGCAGTGCCGTAGGGGACCGCACCGCCACTTCCCAGCAAATTAGGGACACTGTTGCTCCTGGGGTATCGGCGAGGACCATTCGCAACCGTCTCCATGAAGCTGGGCTACGGTACCGCACACCGTTAGGCCTTCTTCCGCTCACGCCCCAACATCGTGCAGCCCGCCTCCAGTGGTGTCGCGACAGGCGTCAATGGAGGGACGAATGGAGACGTGTCGTCTTCAGCGATGAGAGTCGCTTCTGCCTTGGTGCCAATGATGGTCGTATGAGTGTTTGGCGCCGTGCAGGTGAGCGCCACAATCAGGACTGCATACGACCGAGGCACACAGGGCCAACACCCGGCATCATGGTGTGGGGAGCGATCTCCTACACTGGCCGTACACCACTGGTGATCGTCGAGGGGACACTGAATAGTGCACGGTACATCCAAACCGTCATCGAACCCATCGTTCTACCATTCCTAGACCGGCAAGGGAACTTGCTGTTCCAACAGGACAATGCACGTCCGCATGTATCCTGTGCCACCCAACGTGCTCTAGAAGGTGTAAGTCAACTACCCTGGCCTGCAAGATCTCCGGATCTGTCCCCCATTGAGCATGTTTGGGACTGGATGAAGCGTCGTCTCACGCGGTCTGCACGTCCAGCACGAACGCTGGTCCAACCGAGGCGCCAGGTGGAAATGGCATGGCAAGCCGTTCCACAGGACTACATCCAGCATCTCTACGATCGTCTCCATGGGAGAATAGCAGCCTGCATTGCTGCGAAAGGTGGATATACACTGTACTAGTGCCGACATTGTGCATGCTCTGTTGCCTGTGTCTATGTGCCTGTGGTTCTGTCAGTGTGATCATGTGATGTATCTGACTCCAGGAATGTGTCAATAAAGTTTCCCCTTCCTGGGACAATGAATTCACGGTGTTCTTATTTCAATTTCCAGGAGTGTATGTTCGATATGTACACATGAACAAGGATATTAAGTAGAATTTAGTCGAGCATACAACAACTGTAATAAACACTGATAACTTCCCAAAGTTATCTGACAAGAAAATCCGGTCAGTAGTAACAAACTAGCCATGAGTAGATGCAGCGACTGCGGAATTGTGCCAGAAAGAGAATAGAAATTACATACAACTATGCTTGTCGGTATGTTCATGGAAGAGCCCACATGAATTTATTTAAATATGGAAAATCCCTAGCTTTGTTCTGTCCCAACCAGCTGATACCACTAAATATTCTCACAATAGTTGTTGGGTGTCGTCTGCGAATGGTGCATATGGATGGCAGTCTGCCAATTCGGGTTACCTCCCCAGCGGCAAGAGATCTAAGCGCAAGTATTGTCTTCGAATCTCCACACAGTGTATCTTCTTCATCTCTCTAATGCTAAGTCAGGACACGTCTGCTGTGAGTGCTCCGCTCAGAGTCACTTCTAAAAATCGCCCACCAGTGCGAAAAAGTTCACCCAGCTCTAACCAATGGTGTAATGGTTACTTTATTGTTTTTCTCCCAACAAAAACTGTGTAAAAATCACTCTGCAATCGGCCGGGTTTGCTGCCGCGCTATTCCGATGATTTGGGACTAGCATACCTGTCAGTGTCTCGCTTCTTTATTTCACCAGAACATGACCTTTTCAGGTACAAAAATTCAGGAAACAGCTCCCGGCCTCCCACTAAGCTGTTTTTAAGAACATCGAATACGTTCCTTTCTGGTCTGTGGGTTAAAAAAAAAAAGTCTTCCATCCTACCAAGTCTTGGCATCTGTTTGTTACAACATGTTATCACTGAGCGGTCTCAAAACACAAGAAATGAGTCTGAATAGGTTGGCTGCTTTCGGCAGACGCAGACAGACACTGATCTGTTCTAAATGGGTCCTCGTTCCATTTACATTCTGAGTTCTCACTGCGGAAGGTACCATGCTCTCAGCTGAAAGTGGTTTGACAGACGGGCCTGTTGCGAGTAGTCAAGGGTCAGGGTTTTTTGAGTCCTGTTGTGCTCTCGAATTGTGCAAAGTTTGCTACAGGTGTCAGAGCGAAGCTGAGACAAAATAGCATGCGTTCGCAGTGTACATGCTACATTCGGTTGGAGTTAACACCTCATCCCTCTCGTCGGCGAGTTCTTCACTGGCCACCCCTGATCCCTTGAGAGAAACACAACTAGGCATCTCGGTTATTTTGGTTTTGTTTTACACGTGGGTATATCATATCGGTCCGCACCGATAGCTGAGTGGTCAGCGCGGTGGTCTGTCACGCCAAGTGGCCCGGGTTCGATTCCAGGTTTGGTCAGAGATTTTCTCCGCTCAGGGTCTGGGTGTTGTGTTGTCCCCATTACATTTCATCACCATCATTGGAAGGCAACGGGAAACCGCCACTGGAATCACTTCCCTAGACGCTCATGCGGTGGACCCCTCTGACGAGGCTTCCCCCATGACAAGACCGGCCGTAAGGCAGAACACAAAGCTACATCATATCATCAATTGAAACAGGATCTATTGGGATATGGTAACAGAGTTACTTTGCCAACGTATAAAGCCTGCAAGTACTTCACTCCCGAACTCACTCATTCTCTTTTCTGGTACTGTTGTTGACTGTTTTTCAAATTAAAAATAAAATAAAATAAACTTTGCAATATAGGTTAGCTTCATCTCCATTTATTCTCTCAAGTACTTCTTTTAAGCTATACTCGTCTCTCATTCGTTCACACGTCCTATTGATGGTCTCTTAATTTAGTCACTCATTCTGCTCATTAAGAATAAAACATAAAATCTACTCATACTTAATTTATACACTGTTGAGCCCTTACTGCTTGCAAATAACCACAGGTTTAGTCACCTTTGACCGGATACATACACTCATTTCTACTGTAAAACTCGAAAATATATATTTTGGCGGTTGTACGAATAAATGCACGAACAAAACTCTGTATTGAATAAAAAACTAATGACTGAAATTAACAGAAAAGAAACAAGGCAACAAACATGATGAGTTGTGTCTACGTTGTGAGCTAAAGTCAACTTCACTATTTAAAAAAAAATCATAAAAACGCATTCAATGACCCAAAAATATCATAAAAGGATTTTAGAACATTGTGTAAGAAAAGCTGTATTTCTGTAAATATTATTAGTTAATATATGCATGAGAAAGTGTCTCTGGCGATAGCCAAGAATTATTTAAGAATAAAAGTGTAGAGAAACATAGACCATATTAACGTTATACTCAAATAATAAAATAAGATTAAAAATGGTTGTTTACTGAAAGGATGCAGCTTGCATGAGAGTAACATAAAAGTGGTACAATTAGACCAATACATACAAAGGTTTAACAAAAGTAATCATAGATAATATGTCCATCATTTGCCCTTCATGGAAAGAGCCACTGTGAAATATTTCTAACAACACACATTTACACAAAGAGAAAAAGACCATATTTTCATTTGAGAACTGTATCACGTCCAACTTCGGCACATGAGGAAAGTAAACAGTTGTAACCATTCTCGACTTACGAGGGTAAGTCAATTATTATTCGCCATTTAGTTATATTTTTGTTTATTTTCGTAGTACTGTCGTTTTATTTTTATGACGCATGCTTTGTTTATTTGCTGTTATACCTTTGTAATTTTCAAGCGACTAGGTTAATTTCGTTATCGCTGTCGTGCTGTTTACCATGGCTGCTCCGCTGTCTATTTGCACCAAAGAAGAGCAACGTTCAGTGATCCGTTTTTTTTTGTGGTCGAAAGGTGTATTAGGGACCGAAATCCATCGAAGACTTTCGGTACAGTACGGGAACAGTGTTTTGCCACAACGGAGTGTCTACAAATGAAATGAAAAATTTCAGAATGGTCACACTAGTGTTACGCACTATGAAGGAGCCGGACGACCATTTACCGCCACAGATGAAGAAACCGTTGAGCGTTCACGTGAAATGATTCTCTTAGACAGACGATTAACTATTGACGAAGTGGCACATCGGCTGCAAATTAGTCACGGTTCTGCCTACGAAATCATCCACAACAGACTAGGCTTTCATAAAGTTTGTGCAAGATGGGTCCCAAAACAACTCACAAAGTTGCATGAACAAACGCGCTTGGACATCTGCAAAAATAGTTTGGATCACTATGGTAACGAAGGGGACAATTTCTCAGACAGGATCATCACTGGTGACAAACCATGGATCCATCATTACGAGCCGGAGAGTAAACGACAGAGTATGGAATGGAAACATCCTAATTCACCGTGCAAGAAAAAGTTCAAGAGCCAACCGTCCCCAGGAAAACTGATGCTTACGGTTTTTTTGGGACGCACAAGTCCAGTACTGGAACATCATGGGGATAGGGGCAAAACAATGAACGGTGTACGTTACAGTGACATGCTTACTGCCAAACTAAAGCCTGCAATTGGAAGCAAACGCCGAGGATTGCTGTCAAAAGGTGGTGTGGTGTTGCACGACAATGTCCGTCCGCATACTGCTGCCCACACTGCTGAAACGCTCCATAAACTCAAATTTGAAGTACTGGATCATTCTCCATACAGTTCCGATCTTTAGAATCACATGAAAAAGTTCATACTTTTGTCGGAAGCTGCTAAGTTTAAGAAGTTATAGACTTACATAAATTTACCTTTTAATTTTTTGAGTACTGACTGATCTAATATTACGGGACACAGTGGAGTCGAAGAAGAACGATGGAAAGAATTTTGTGACTGTACTTTAAGAAATATTTTTTAAACTGTTACTGCCTTAAGTATTGTAAGCAGTTTTATTGTAGAGTGGAAATCAGTAAAAGGCTAAGGGCTAGTTTTTTTTTTTGTTAGATCCGAAAAACGAAGCTAAGTGCCATTGTCAACAATCTGAAAAGCGGGCTAAGTTTACGATCATTTCTAGTAGTACATATAAGCTCCAAAAGATAGGCATGAGCCATATGTGACGGCCTACTGGTGAAGTTAATTGTTTGCACAGATTTTTCCCAGATCGACAAACGTGAGAACCTGGAAGAACGTCAGACTGTTAAGTACCTTGTAAAATTTACGAAGAATGTGATACCTACAATCCATTTGCGGTTGCTGTGCCCCAACATGAGGACTTTTTTGTTTTAAAGAAGAAGCCGATACACGTTTTAACGCAATGAAAATAAATATTTCCAAATGCAACTGAATTCAAGTGAAAAAAAAAAATACACGTGGTGTCGTGAAGACGGGAACAATATTTAATGAACTTGAAGACGTGAGTACCTACAAGATTTGCAAAAAAATGAATTACCACTGGCGTAATAAAGAACTTTGTTTTACCGTCACAACAATATAAAAACAACTTATTGGCTGAAAAAAAAGGATCAGCAACAGATGCTGCCATATATGAAAGTAGCTAATACAGTGTTTTTAAAACAGTTAATCATAATTGCTTTGTGCTGTATAAAGTTAAAAAAGGATGAAAAATAATTTAATCAGAGGGTAGTGTATCTGTCAAAGTTTATTATTAAAAAAACTGATAAATGCTTCTCCAAGTATATGGCATTTAGCACTTTCCACGTTTTTCAGAATAAAATATTTATTTCCATTGATAACAGGAAGGAAACTTTTAAAAAAATTGAAATTTTTTCTGACTCTTACTGTAGACAACAAATAAAAATTATTCTTGAGGTTTTTCATTAAAATATTTTTGTCAGATCATCATCATCAGCAGGATTTCCTTCGAGCGAGCCAGGTAGGAACTTTGTGAACGATATGCCTCAATTGGTTTTTGTCCTGGTATAGCTTTTCCCTCTCCACTACATCCCATGTTACTCCTCTGCTCTTGAGATCTTCTCTAACCTGGTATGTCCATCTCTTTCTAGGCCTCACAATTGGTCTTCTTCCTTGTACCTCCATCTCCAAATACTGGCTTGAAGTTCGAGTCGGGTGGGTACATTCGCTTCACATGACCGAACCACTTCAATCTCAAAGCACTCATTCTCCCCTCTGTAGTCAATGTTACCTGCAGGTCTCTCCTTACGTAATCATTCCCGACTCTGTCTCTCCTAGTTTTATGTAGAGCTGACCTAAGGAACTTCATTTCGCATGCTTGTTCTTGACTCTCTTCTCGTATTTATGACACGGGCCTCAAGACTATACATCACGACTGGCAGGAGAAAAGTTTTATTCATGGTCTGTTCGGCTCTTTGCAACGGCCTTGCCACAGTGGATACACCGGTTCCCGTGAGATCACCGAAGTTAAGCGCTGTCCGGCGTGGCCGGCACTTGGATGGGTGACCATCCAGCCGCCATGCGCTGTTGCCATTTTTCGGGGTGCACTCAGCCTCGTGATGCCAATTGAGGAGCTACTAGACCGAATAGTAGTGGCTCCGGTCAAAGAAAACTATGATAACGACCAGGAGAGCGGCGTGCTGACCACACGCTCCTCCTATCCGCATCCTCAACTTGAGGATGACACGGCGGTCGGATGGTCCCGATGGACCACTTGTAGCCTGAAGACGGAGTGCTTTGTTTGGCTCTTTGATGGACTTTCTCGTCCCAGGTTAGATTTCGTACTTGGTGGAATAAGCTAAATCGTTTTGTTATTCTATTTATGACTTCTGGTTTGGAACTTCCGTCGCGTGATATGATGCTGCCCAGATAATTGAAGCTTTTCACACATTCAACCCTCTCCCCCTCCAGTATGATGTGACAAGATGTTGGTGTCCTGCTCATCTTCATGCCACTGTCTTGTTCCTACTCACAGATAACTTGAATTTTTTACATTTTGTCTTCCAGCAATCTAGTCTCCTCTGAACCCCAATTTCCGTCTCTCCCCAAATGGTGATGTCATCAATAAAAGCAAAAGCGTTGAGATCTTCATTTTCTTCTTCCTTGAGTTCTTTCATGTCTGTTTCCATAAGTGTAATGAAGAGTAAAGGGAAGAGCGAACTGCCTTGCTGAAAAGCTCTCTTTGTCTTAAACCATTTTGATCTTCCACCTCCTAATTGTACACTGCTCTCAAAACCAACATACAGCAACTGGACTTTTTTAATTAATGAATCAGGAACATTATGTTTTCTCAAGCATTCCCATATTTTATCCCTTATTACAGTGTCATATGCTTTTTCCAAATCCACGAATGCTACTATCAAGTCCTTTCCTTTTTCCCAATATTTCTCCTTTAACTGACGGAGGGAGAAAATGGGATCTACTGTTCTTCTATTACTTCTGAATCCATGCTGTTGTTCCCCTAATTGGTGTTCTACAATTCTCCGCAATCTTATTTCTATGACCTTTTCCATTATCTTAGTGTGGTAATTGTATGATTCCTCGGTAGTTGGTGCATTTCTTTCTACTGCCTTTCTTGAACAATCTTATTATAATTCCCTTTTTCATTCATTCGGCACTTTGTTTTCTTTTCATATCACGCCTAGCACCCGGTGTAACCATTGTATTCCATGAATTCCTGTGCCTTTGATCATATCCGCTGTCAGCTCATATACTCCATCCGCCTTCCCACTTTTCCTCTATTTCAGGGAATTCTCAGTTTCTAACCAAGAGATTGGATCCTGCTCTTCCTCTAATTCAATGACTTCGGTGTCAGTTTCTTGTGCACCTTCCCCATTCAGTAAGATTTCAAAATAATTCTTCATCTCTTCTCTGATACCTTCCTAGTCCCTGATAATATCCCCATCCTCTGTTTCAACCACTTTTTGTCTTCTCTATCAGATCTTTTACTTTTCAATAACCCATATAAAAGTTTTTGGTTCCCTTTGCTGTCCTGCTCTAGTTTCTGGGCGAATATTTCCTAACTCTTCTCCTTTTCTTCTTTCACAATTCTCTTTGCTTGGAGTTTCTTTTGTCGGTATTACTTCTCCAGTGTTGGCACCTTGTGTTCATCTTTTGGTACGAGCCCCTGGTTCTGATTTCTTTTTTCAAACTCCACGTTTTTCTTTGCCATATTACGTTTTCTAATTGTACCCGTACCCGTGGTCTAGGGGTAACGTCTTTGATTCATAATGAAAAACGTCTTCGGTCCCGGGGTCGATCCCCACCACTGCCTAAATTTTGATAAATAATCAGCATTGGCGACCGAAGACTTCCGGCATAAGAAGTCAGCCTCATTCTACCAACGGCCTTGTCAAAGAGGGCGGAGGAGCGGATAGAGGTTCAGGGCACTCTCTTGTCCTAGGGGTGGGAAATTGCCCCTAAAGGCGGAAGAATCAGCAATGATCAACGACATGAGGATGCAGAAGGCAATGGAAACCAGTGCATTAAAGACACGTAACGTGTATCCACAGGACATGTGGCCTGTAATTGAAGAAGTGTCATCAACGAAAGGATAACGTTCTACGAGTCGTGGCGTGGAATGTCAGAAGCTTGAACGTGATAGGGAAACTAGAAAATCTGAAAAGGGAAACGCAAAGGCTCAATCTAGATATAGTAGGGGTCAGTGAAGTGAAGTGGAAGGAAGACAAGGATTTCTGGTCAGACGAGTATCGGGTAATATCAACAGCAGCAGAAAATGGTATAACAGGTGTAGGATTCGTTATGAATAGGAAGGTAGGGCAGAGGGTGTGTTACTGTGAACAGTTCAGTGACTGGGTTGTTCTAATCAGAATCGAAAGCAGACCCAACACCGACAACGATAGTTCAGGTATACATGCCGACGTCGCAAGCTGAAGATGAACAGATAGAGAAAGTGTATGAGGACATTGAAAGAGTAATGCAGTATGTAAAGGGGGACGAAAATCTAATAGTCATGGGCGACTGGAATGTAGTTGTAGGGGAAGGAGTAGAAGAAAAGGTTACAGGAGAATATGGGCTTGGGACAAGGAACGAAAGAGGAGAAAGACTAATTGAGTTCTGTAACAAGTTTCAGCTAGTAATAGCGAATACCCTATTCAAGAATCACAAGAGGAGGAGGTATACTTGGAAAAGGCCGGAAGGTACGGGAAGATTTCAATTAGATTACATCATGGTCAGGCAGAGATTCCGAAATCAGATACTGGACTGTAAGGTGTACCCAGGAGCAGATATAGACTCAGATCACAATATAGTAGTGATGAGTAGGCTGAAGTTCAAGACATTAGTCAGGAAGAATCAATACGCAAAGAAGTGGGATACGGAAGTACTAAGGAATGACGACATACGTTTGAAGTTTTCGAACGCTATAGATACAGCAATAATGAATAGCGCAGTAGGCAATACAATTGAAGAGGAATGGACATCTCTGAAAAGGGCCATCACAGAAGTTGGGAAGGAAAACATAGGTACAAAGAAGGTAGCTGCGAAGAAACCATGGGTAACATAAGAAATACTTCAGTTGATTGATGAAAGGAGGAAGTACAAACACGTTCCGGAAAAATCAGGAATACAGAAATACAAGTCGCTGAGGAATGAAATAAATAGGAAGTGCAGGGAAGCTAAGACGAAATGGCTGCAGGAAAAATGTGAAGACATCGAGAAAGATATGATTGTCGGAAGGACAGACTCAGCATACAGAAAAGTCAAAACAACCTTTGGTGACATTAAAAGCAACGGTGGTAACATTAAGAGTCCAACGGGAATTCCACTGTTAAATGCAAAGGAGAGAGCAGATAGGTGGAAAGAATACATTGAAAGCCTCTATGAGGGTGAAGATTTGTCTGATGTGATAGAAGAAGAAACAGTAGTCCATTTAGAAGAGATAGGGGATCCAGTATTAGAATCTGACTCTGAAAGAGCTTTGGAGGACTTACGGTCAAATAAGGCAGAAGGGATAGATAACATTCCATCAGAATTTCTAAAATCATTGGGGGAAGTGGCAACAAAACGATTATTCACGTTGGTGTGTAGAATATATGAGTCTAGCGATATACCATCTGTCTTTCGGAAAAGCATCATCCACACAATTCCGAAGACGGCAAGAGCTGACAAGTGCGAGAATTATCGCACAATCAGCTTAACAGCTCATGCATCGAAGCTGCTTACAAGAATAATATACAGAAGAATGGAAAAGAAAATTGAGAATGCGCTAGGTGACGATCAGTTTGGCTTTAGGAAAAGTAAAGGGACGAGAGAGGCAATTCTGACGTTACGGCTAATAATGGAAGCAAGGCTAAAGAAAAATCAAGACACTTTCATAGGATTTCTCGACCTGGAAAAAGCGTTCGACAATATAAAATGGTGCAAGCTGTTCGAGGGGTAAGCTACAGGGAGAGACGGGTCATATACAATATGTACAACAACCAAGAGGGAATAATAAGAGTGGACGATCAAGAACGAAGTGCTCGTATTAAGAAGGGTGTAAGACAAGGCTTTAGCCTTTCGCCCCTACTCTTCAATCTGTACATCGAGGAAGCCTTGATGGAAATAAAAGAAAGGTTCAGAAATGGAAATAAAAATACAAGGTGAAAGGATATCAATGAAACGATTCGCTGATGACATTGCTATCCTGAGTGAAAGTGAAGAAGAATTAAATGATCTGCTGAACCGAATGAACAGTCTAATGAGTACACAGTATGGTTTCAGAGTAAATCGAAGAAAGACGAAGGTAATGAGAAGTAGTAGAAATGAGAACAGCGAGAAATTTAACATCAGGATTGATGGTCACGAAGTCAATGAAGTTAAGGAATTCTGCTACCTAGGCAGTAAAATAACCAATGACGGACGGAGCAAGGAAGACATCAAAAGCAGACTCGCTATGGCAAGAAAGGCATTTCTGGCCAAGAGAAGTCTACTAATATCAAATACCGGCCTTAATTTGAGGAAGAAATTTCTGAGGATGTACGTCTGGAGTACAGCATTGTATGGTAGTGAAACATGGACTGTGGGAAAACTGGAACAGAAGAGAATCTAAGCATCTGAGATGTGGTGCTACAGACGAATGTTGAAAATCAGAGATTGGAATACGTCAAGCAAATAATTGAGGACGTAGGTTGCAAGTGCTACTCTGAGATGAAGAGGTTAGCACAGGAAAGGAATTCGTGGCGGGCCGCATCAAACCAGTCAGCAGACTGATGACAAAAAAAAAAAAAAAAAAAAAAAAAAAAAAAAAAAAAAAAAAAAGGTCTCTTTTACTCTATCGTTCCACCAACTGGTTTCTTTGTCTTTCACGTTACCCTTTGTTTTGCAGCATATCTGCGCAGCACTGTTAACTATTGATGTTTTAAATAGGTTCCACTCTTCCTCTGCACTACCCCTTCCAGTTTTTGGCAGTTTTTGGGCTACTAGATTTTGGAAACTTTTCTTATTTTCTTCTTCTTTCAACTGCTACGTCTTCATTTTTGGCATTCTTTGTACACCATTCAAACTTTTCATCTTATAATTTAGAGCAGCCACTAGTAACCTGTGTTTGCTATTCACGTGCTCACTTGGTATGACTTTAGTGTCCCTTACTTCTCCTCCAATTAATTTGTCCGTTAATGTATAGTCAATAACTGTCTTAGATTTGCCGTCCAAGACATATCTATTAATCTTATGGCTATCTTGTGTCTTGAGTGATGTATTCTTCACTAAAAGATGATTCCTTAAACACAGATTTAGAGTTTCTTCATCCTCAACATTTCGTCTTCCGTATCCAAAAGGGCCCACACCTCCTCATATCCATTCCTATCCGTGCCGATCTGATCATTCAGATCCCCCATTATCATAATATTATCTTCTCTTACTTGGTCTTCCAGTTCTTCAAGGACTTTCGTTTTTTCTTCCTCACTGCACCCCTGCTGAGATGTGTGCACTTGGAGTATAGTAATGCTATTCTTTCCCAAGTTCACAGTTGCTCTAACTATCCTTTCAATTACAAAGCTCACATCTGTCACTGGGTCAATGTTTTTGTGGAACACAAACCCCACTCCATTTTTTGCCTCTTTATTGTGACCCTGCCAGTATAATTTGTACCCACCTCTCAGCGATTTAGTTTTTTCCCTTCCACTTGGTCTCACTCACTCCAAGGATATGAATCTTTCTCCTCTCCATCATGTCTACATCTCTTCACTCTTTCCTGTCCTGTTCCCACTCTCAACTTGTTTTTTGTCTTTTTGTTGGGTTCTAGTTTTCTGTTCTTGTCTAGTATATCTTCTTGCGTTCCTTGGTTTTTCTGCAGGCTGTGAAGAGCTGCCATTCGTTCCAGAGGAACAAGAAGTGCTGTCTACATTAGGTATTTTTAATGGGAGGCTCGTTCTTTGATTGAAAGCAATGACAACTTTTTCTCATCTGTTGGCCTGCTGAGCCTAACGCATCTGAGGATTTTCTTTCAGGGTTTACTCCCTCAGCCTTTGAAGATCCCTCTTCACCACAAGGCAGTGGTTCCACTCCTCATTTGCCCTTAGAAGGGAAAGGGTGCGTCCTTCGCCAGCAGCGCCGTACCAAAGATGTTCTTCTCCACTGTAGCTGCCGTTAACGACTTCGCCATATCACTGTCAAGGGTTTCATAATGGTAAGGAAAAAGGAGAGGTTTAGGATAGGATAGGATAGGATAGGAAAGGATAGGAGACAGGCAAATGATAGGTGGTTGTGGGACACACTTCGTCTGGCTCCTCCCCTTTGGGCTGTCTGGCATGGGTGAACCTGCTGGCAGCTATGCTACCTCCGGCGTAGCCCTCCGGATCCAGAGCACGCAAACCAGCTCGCACGCACGGATAGTGCTACATTAAGGCGGTGCCCCTGAGGTGTCCAAACCATAAAATCTGTCAAAACAAAAAATCTGAATAATTCGGAATCAGCTTTTTGGCACTTAGCCCATTATTGATTTCCTCACTATATTTTTATCGGGATACGGAGGTGTTTTAGAAGAAAAGTGAAATTCCTTAGAACAGTAAGATTGGATTAGCTATAATGTTAAATTATTTAGTTGTCAACCTGATAAAATTTTGAACATGCTCAGCATGAGTTAGTACACTTCGTACTGTTTATGATGATAATTTTGAGAACTATGTCGTAAATTTGAAGAGTAGCTTCAAATGGCTCCGGGTTATTATAGCTTGAGTCACGACAGAACCTGACGGAATGTAATAACCGCAGGCCCAAATTAGTACGATAAGAATTGTAATCGAAAGCTAATATTTGCTGCTTTCCAAATGACTAGTAATAACCGCAGGCCCAAATTAGTACGATAAGAATTGTAATCGAAAGCTAATATTTGTTACTTCCCAAATGACTAGAGTTATTTCATTACGTAATCTATTACGGTGGTCAGTACGGAAATCATACATCGACGGGTGTTCCCCAGGACGCATTCCATCTAAGTAGCTTCCAGCACAATTTATTGTATTATTTTGAATGTATTAACTCTGTGCTGATTTTTTTGGCAGATGAGCTTGGTTTCGTAAACCTGATGTCTGGGACATATAAACCTAGTTTAAAAAAAATTATTTCTTCTTCTTGTTTCGAATGGGCCTACTTTGGACCACGCTTGTTCAACTATTGGGCTTTGATCTTTGCCCAGTACTGTTGCATCCTCTGTCGGTGTAACTCCTTCCTTTCTTCTGTCCAGGGGGTACCTTTTCTTCGGGAATTTTTCTGAAATCCTCGGACTTCCATCAGGGCGTGTCTCACATACTGTCTGCTCTGGAGATCAGTTATTCCTAGTTCTTTAATGTCCTTCTCGGTTTCTGTCAGCCAAGTGCTTCGAACGTTCTTGTTTTGCCAAAAGGTAAACAGACGGTTGGTCAATCTGTTTGGAGGCAACCTTGCAACATGGCTGTAGAAAGCTACCCTTCTTTTTCCTACACAGTCAGAGAGCCTCTCGATATGATCATAGAGCTCCAAGTTATGCCACTTTCTGAATTCCCTAGCATCTTCTACCGGGCCTAGGATCTTCCTGAGGATTCTCCTCTGCCGGCCGAAGTGGCCGCGCGGTTCTGGCGCTGCAGTCTGGAACCGCGAGACCGCTACGGTCGCAGGTTCGAATCCTGCCTCGGGCATGGATGTGTGTGATGTCCTTAGGTTAGTTAGGTTTAACTAGTTCTAAGTTCTAGGGGACTAATGACCTCAGCAGTTGAGTCCCATAGTGCTCAGAGCCATTTTGATTCTCCTCTCTCTGACTTCCAACTGCTCCATCAGACCTCTCCTGTTCATAGAAAGACATTCCATGGCATACAGGGCTTCTGGTCGCATGAGTGTTTAGTGCTTAAGTTTCAGGTTGCGTGACAGGCACTTATTGCTGTAGGTGTTCATAGTAAGTCTATAGGCTAGTTCCAACTTGTTGAATCTCATGAATAATGACGTTTTTTCTGATAGTTTGGGTTCAGTCCATTCGCCGAGATACTTAAATTTCTAAATCCTTTTCATCTTTCCGTGGTCTAGTAACATCTCTTTGTTAGCTTCTTTGATGTTGGTGAAGAACTCTGGTTTCTTCAGCGACACTTGAAGAGCCACTTTGGCTGCCTGTTTTCTAAGGCTGCTTACCTGCATTGTTGCCATTTCAAGAGAATCAGAAATCAGTGCCATGTCGTCTGCAAAAGCCAGGCAATCTACAATCAGTCCTTTGTTCTTATGGCCCAGGCAAACACCACTCTGGACACCCAAATTGGTCAGTTCCTTGCGCCATTCACTCATAACCTTTTTGAGAACACAGTTGAAGAGAAGAGGGGAGAGTCCATCCCCTTGTATCACTCCAGTTTTTATCTCGAAACTTTCTGAGATCTCCCCTCTAAGTTTGACATTCGAATGATTGTTTGTCAAAGTTTCTAGAATGAGTCTGTGGGTTTTGTTGTCTACTCCTAATTCCTGGAGTATTTTGTTATGCGTTTCTCTATCAATAGAGTCGTAGGGCTTCTTGAAATCAACAAAGGTGACAACAACTTTGCGGTTTCTCATCTAGGAGTAAGCCAGTACCGTCTTAAGGTTGAGGATCTGTCCAGCACAGGATCTGGTTTTCCTGTAGCCTCCCTGATATTCTCCCAGTTGATCGTCCAAATGATCTTCTGCCCTTGTTAAAAGTGCCTTGGAGAGAATCTTGTATGTCACCAGGACAAGAGAAATTCCACGGTAGTTGTTCAGATCAGTAACATCTCCCCCTTTTAGAAGGGGATGGATCAAAGCCGAGTTCCAATCAGGTGGTAGTTTCTCTGTTTCCCAGATGTTCTGGATGATCTCGGTGAGCTTGCCCACGGCATTACTTCCAGCACATTTCCAGAGTTCAGCAATGACAAAGTCCTCTCCAGATGCCTTATTATTCTTGAGAAATTGAATGATTTGTCGAACAGGCAGTGAGTCCGGATTTGGTGTGGATTGTCTGCAGTTGAAGTCTTCACTGGGTGGAGCACAGTTGAGTAGGTTTTTAAAGTACTGAGCTAAGAGGTGGCAGTTGTCCTTGTCGTTAAAAATCAGTTTGCCCTGTGAGTCTCTGAAGTGCAGGCTTGGTGGATTGTATTTTTTGAGTGTCTGCTTGAAGGTTGTATAGAAATCTCTGGAGTTATTCTTAGCAAAGTTCTCTTCCATTTGGGTTAGCTGGTTGTGTGTGAAGGTTCATTTTGTTCCTCGAATTATCTTAGTTGTTAGCCTTCTTTGTTCCACGAAGCTCTCCCAATTTATCTTCGTTTTCTTACAATTCCACTTCTCCCGGAGGGTCTGTCTTGCATTGTCACAGTCTTCATTCCACCATGGATGCTTCCTTCTTGTGAGGGGGCAGGGGGGCGAGTTAATTGCGCGTCTTCGCAAGAGTCGCCTTCAGTTGGTCTCAGTTGTTCAAATCTGTACTGTTCAGTCTCTGGCTTAATTCTTGACTGTTCTTGAGTTACTCTACGTCAAATATCACCATCTTGGCCGCGCGGGATTAGCCGAGCGGTCTAGGACGCTGCCTTCATGGACTATGCGGCTGGTCCCGGCGGAGGTTCGAGTACCCCCTCGGGCATGGGTGTGTGTGTTTGTCCTTCGGATAATTTAGGTTAAATAGTGTGTAAGCTTAGGGACTGATGACCTTAACAGTTAAGTCCCATAAGATTTCACACACATTTGAACATCTTTTTTCCACCATCTTGGGGTTTTGTGTACTCTAGTGTTTCTAGGCTGGAGTCTCATTTCGATCTTTGAGAGGTCGTGGTCTGAGTCCAGATTGACACTTCTCAATACCTTCATGTTTTGTATTTCCTTTTGAGACTTTCTTGAAATGGCCACATGATCTATCTGGAATTCACCCAAGTCTTCTGTTTCCTTGGCAGGCGTTTGAAGGCTGTAGACTTCATGAGTAACCCAAAAGTCCTACACAGATCCACCAATCGTTCGCCATAGCGGTTAGTTCTCATATGTGCTGGATAGTTGCCCACTATATTTCTGAACTTTTTCTCTCTTCCCAATTTGGCTTTGAAGACCCCAAGAAGTATGACCGTGTGCATCTCTGGAATTTTAGAGAGAATTTCTTCTAAGTCTTCACAGAATTTCTGCATTCTGTCTGGATTGCGTCTGTTGTCCTGGTTGGTTGTGGGATGTACATTGACTACACTATAGCTGTGGTTAGCACACTTGACAGGATGGATACACGACTGCTTGGGGAAGAAAAGTCAATGGTTGAATCCAGTATCTTGTGTATGATTATAAATCCTGTACCTAGGTGGGGTATGTTCTTCATTACCCATTGACCCACTTTTCCTTTGAGGATTCTGTATCCTTGGGACTCGAAGGCACGATCATCTGTGAATCTGGTTTCCTGTACTGCTGTCAGTACTATGTTGTGCTGTATAAGTGAATCGGTCAGATGTTTCAATTTAACCACTTTGAGCAGTGAATTAGCATTAAATGTTGCTAAGAAGCTTTGCTGTCTTGGTCTGAGTTTACATCCGGTGGTTTCAGGATGCTCCGACTCATCCTCAAACCATGTTGGTGCGGACTCTCCAGAATCCGAAGGTCCACTAACGTCACCTAGGGTGACGATGGATTGGTTACCACCTGGGGTAGTGCATACAGTGAAATTTTCCTCCATGCTCAGTTGAAGATTATTCTTTGTGGGACAGTGGCAAACCACTGTCCAAGATATTACCCAAGTTGTTAGCTTGAGAGGCTTATTATTCGGGGTTGTCACCCCTAGACAGATTGCCTTCACTATGGCTAAGGAGCCCTGTCTACCCCAACCTTTACTTATAACGAGGTATGGTAGGAGAAAGGACAAGGCAAGGACAGGATGAGGATAGGAAAATGGGGATAGATAGGACGTTGTGAGACACACTTTGTCTGGCTCCCCCTCTACGGCCTGTCGGGCTTGGGTGACCCTTCTGGTAGCTAGGCTACCACCGCCATAGCCTTCCGGATCCAGAGTACGCAAACCTCCTGTCTGGCTCCCCCTCTACGGCCTGTCGGGCTTGGGTGACCCTTCTGGTAGCTAGGCTACCACCGCCATAGCCCTCCGGATCCAGAGTACGCAAACCTCCTCGCCCACACGGACAGTGCTTCGCTAAGGCGGTGTCCCACTAGACTGTATTTTGCACAGTATTTGGAAATATTTTGCGTTTTACGCAGTTAAGTGCTAAACAATTACTAAAGGTATCTAGAATACATAGTTAATTCTCGAGGCACAGAAATTTTTGTCAATTAAAATGCTACGTAGATTTCAGTATTATCTAAATAACATATGAAGAGTTGAGCCATACTTCTCCGGTCGTGCACCATCTTTTACCTTGAAACAGAATGTGTTTTACAGTGGAACATAAGACACTTACGAATGAACTGTGTTTTTTTAATTTCTTAACGAATTTATCTGTCTTTTAAATGGAAATTTTTATTACTTTCAAATAGCTTCGATTTAAAACTGTGCTTAACTCGTTACTGGTTTTTTATAATACTTCTGATTAATCTGATTTCGCTTACTGATTATTGGAATGTAGTAGAGTAATAATGTAATAGACTATTAAATACAATATGTTAAGATTTTAACGAGTGCAACGCCATTAAATTTTAGTCGAATATTGGTTCCTAGGTACATGATTATGTTAAGTGATGGATTATGTTCTCACATTTGGAAAGACCTTAATTTTCCGGAGTAATTTTCGTAGTTTAAGGAAAAAGACTGCAGTATATAAATGACAATACCATCATTTAAAAGTGTAATAAGGAAATACATTAGGCATCAATTATGCGGCTGGCTAGAGGGGGAAGTGTACCTTGGTACAACACACAGTTGTGGCTCCTTATATCGCTCCTGTGTAGAGCCTGAGCACCGGGAGAATGACTCATGCGTGCACAGTGACATATGGTTTCAAGTGGGTTCAGTCGAGTACGTAGTTCTAATTTTCATCTGCTAGAGGACAGTAACGGACAGGGCTAAACAGAAAGAACTATAATGCAGTTAAGAATTTTGACCACCAAAGTCCATTAGTGCACAGAAACATTCAAGAAACTCGTCAAGAGAATGTTTTGTGAATTGTTTTGTATAGTTCTTGAAGGCTTTTTTGTTTATTTATGTTTGTACAGTTTTGTATAAGTTTTGTGAATGATGCGTGAGTGTGGTCTAAAGCAAATGTGTAGATTATTGGTCTACGGATGAACGCTGTACAAACTAGTGTGAGAAAATTTTAGAACAGTGTGAATGCAGAAGACAGGGGATTGTGTACCATAATATGTTAAGTAAGTTTATGGTAAAAGGAAAGCTAATTCGAGTGCAAATGAAAATAGTTAATAACATAAAGTATAAACAAAATATCGGAATGTCAAATATTTATTTCGGGAAAATGTACAGTCCGAAAGTGTATTTGTTGATTGGTTAGTCATGAAATGCGTTGACTAAAGCGGGATAATAATGTTTTTGTATTGGCCTTAAAGAAAACTGACCAATCACAACGGGGTATTCTTCGCGTGTCTTTTTTCTTGGAGATATAGAACGCCTGCAGCAGTCTAAAGGAGTCGGAGCCCAGCCTTTCATTAGTACAGTCGTGTGTAGTGTGAGCTCCGAAGGAAGTTATGATTTGCCGGTTTTAGTTGTGCTACATATTTCAAAAGTGTTTTAAAGTAAAGGCATATTTATTCCGGTGTATTTTTGTAGAAAGTACGGATTTTTTAAGGTAATTTTGTGTACGAGAAAAGACTTGAATGCAGTTTCCTTTAAGAACAATCCGTGCTTAGTAGCTGTTCAGATTTAGGGAAACACGTTACCACAAACTTGTTAACGTGAATGAAAGGGTTTGTGCATGACTGTGTTAAGGCTAGCACGGGCTTGGCAGTGAACGTGTCCATTATTAAGGTTCAGAATATATCAAAGTTTTCCAGTATTTCCATCTTTCATTCAAAATTAAGACCTTTTCCCGATTCTTGGAACAGCGTTGTATGGAACCTGGTGCGAGTTGCAGTACGGTAGGTTTCTGCTCGGCTTTCCTACCGGCGATCTGCTGCAACGAGTTCACATTTAGGTGCAGGTAGCGGACGAACGGAACCGCTCCGCCGCCAAAACACTCCTCTAGCATATAAGCAGCTGTAGTTGCGCCAATCAGTTCGGTTACGTCCCTTGTGGAATAGATCTATGTATTAATTCTTTATTAACTCCAAACCACTATCTTTGTCACTTTATGTAGTGAGTGCACTGAAGTGACAAAAGCATGGGATGCCTCCTAATATCGTGTCGGATTTCCTGTTGTCTGGAGTAGTGCGGCAGCTCGACGTGGCGTGGACAAAACAAGTCGTTGGAAGTCACCTACAGAAATATGAAAGTCATGCTGCCTCTATAGCGGTCCATAACTACGAAAGTGTTGTCGGTACAGAATTTTGTGCACAAACAGATCTCTCCATTACGTTCCATAGATGTTCGCTGCGATTCACGTCGGGTGAGCTGTCTGGGTGAATCATTCGCTCGAATTGTGCAGAATGTTCTTCAAACCAATCAAAAAACAGATGTGCCCGGGCCCACGGCCCCTTGTAATACATAAAAATTCCATCACAGAATGACTGCAGATGTTCTGCAAGTAGCCGAACACAGCCATTTCCACTCAATGATCGGTTCATTTGGACCAGAGGAGCCGGTTTTCGAGTCACCTATGGTCCAACCGTATGTTTGGAGCACATCACTATATGGTAGTAAAATATGATCTGTGGGAAAACCGGAACACAAGAGAATCGAAGCTTTCCAGATGCGGTGCTACAGACGAATGATGAAAGTTAGGTAGACTGATAAGGTAAGGATTGAGGAGATTATGTGCAGAACCAGGGAAGAAAGGAATACGTGGAAAAGACTGACAAGGAGAAGGGACAGAGTGATAGGACATCTGTTAAGACATCACGGAACTACTAAGGGGAGCTGGACAGCGCAAAAACTGTAGACAAAGACAACAAATAACTCAGGAGCTTGGTTGCAAGTGCTACTCTCAGATGATGAGGTTGGCATAGGAGAGAAATTCGTGGCGGACCGCATCAAACCAGTCAGAAGACTGATGCCCCAAATAAATGAAGGTTCCAGCCGATATAGTTACGAGCCCAGGAGAGGCGCTGCAGGCGATGTCGTGCTGTTGGCAAAGACGCTCGCTTCGGCCGTCTGCTGCCATAAGCTAAAATGTCCAGACACTCTGTGACCAAAATGGTACTAAAACAGAGGATGACAGACTAAAGACCTTCGACCATAGATACTAGTAGACTGGCCTTGCTGTGCAGAAGCTATAGGGCTGGTGTGGCTCCAACATAAACCACGTGATTGTTGGCAAATCGTGGCGGGATTTCAAATCAGCGGTCTGCCATCCTATGTTTGTATCGTATTTTACCCACATTTCTCAATTGACTGCCAAACGCTTCCAACAAAAATTACTTTTTTATTTGCGAAAAATTATGTCAGAACTACATTTGACCTGGATTTGTTCACAGTACCATTTATAAAATCTAACAAATACAGCGAACGCCCCTCTGGTGGGCAGCGGGACGAAATTACTATAAACTATCAATTAAAGTAAAATGTCGTTAAAATTCTTTTAAAAAGAGTGGGCTCGTGTCAAAACTTTGAATATTGGATTCGCCGCGTTTTGAGCTCTGGTCACTTATAAAAGAAAATGAGATATGGGATTTATGTCAACTATAGGTACCAAAATTGTCGACTTTAGGAGCAGGTCCATTTTAGAGTATCAATATTAGGTGCACTTCAAAGGTTCAGTTCCTACTATTTTTACAAAAGTTTAAACTATCAGTTTACAAAAATGATATTTTAGATGAAAGGGGAGACTTTGAAGTTCCAGAAAATAATTTTGGAGCGTACATTTATTTAATAGTATTAGAAGGTAGAAAAACAATTCTCTTCATGTGTCGACTATAGGTGCTCTTACCTTATTATAATCTCACTTGTACATACAAAAAGGCGCGTATGTGCAGATGGCTTAAAGTTTTTCCGTTTCAGGGCCTGTATCCAAAGCTGCCTTCGGTTTGCATCCTTAGTGAACGTATGAGTAGGAACGAGAAACAGTTATACTTACTTCTGTAACCGAATTATCACAGATACTTTCCAAAATGTAATATGAGTGACTTTACAGGCATGACTTTCAATACTTTAATTTACGTGATACTCTGTTTCAAGAGTAAAAAACATATAAAAGTCACTTCAGCAGATTTCAATAAACGCATCTGCACTATCATAGAAACACACGTGAAATATAATGCCATTTCCCCCGACAAAACGCTGAGTACAGCCATAAGCGCAACACGAAACAACCATGCTTGGCCAACATTCACGTGACTTTAACCCAGAGATGTTGGAGCCACGAAAATGACGTCAGGGCCAGTCTATTATATTTATAGTCGAAGCTAAAGACCGAAATACTAAATGTCTTTTTCCAAAGCTGTTTCACAGAGGAAGACTGCACTGTACTTCCTTCTGTAGATTGTAGCACAGATGACAAAATGGTAGATATCGAAATAGACGACAGAGGGATAGAGAAACAATTAAAATCGCTCAAAAGAGGAAAAGCCGCTGGACCTGATAATACCAGTTCGATTTTACTCAGTGTACGCGAAGGAACTTGCCCCCCTTCTTGCAGCGGTGTACCGTAGGTCTCTAGAAGAGCGTAACGTTCCAAAAGATTGGAAAAGGGCACAGGTTATCCCCGTTTTCAAGAAGGGACGTCGAACAGATGTGCAGAACTATAGACCTATATCTCTAACGTAGATCAGTTTTAGAATTTTGGAACACGTATTATGTTTGATTATAATGACTTTCCTGGAGACTAGAAATCTACTCTATAGGAATCAGCATGGCTTTCGAAAAAGACGATCGTGTGAAACCCACCTCGCGCTATTCGTCCACGAGACTCAGAGCGCCATAGACACGGGTTCCCAGGCAGATGCCGCGTTTCTTGACTTCCTCAAGGCGTTTGATACAGTTCCCCACAGTCGTTTAATGAACAAAGTAAGAGCATATGGACTATCAGACCAATTGTGTGATTGGATTGAAGAGTTCCAGGATAACAGAACGCAGCATGGCATTCTCAATGGAGAGAAGTCTTCCGAAGTAAGAGTGCTTTCAGGTGTGCTGCAAGGGAGTGTCATAGGACCGTTGCTTTTCACAATATACATAAATGACCATGTGGAGAACATCGGAAGTTCACTGAGGCTTTAAGCGGATGATGCTGTGGTATATCGAGAGGTTGTAACAATGGAAAATTGTACTGAACCGCAGGAAGATCTGCAACGAATTGACGCTTGGCGCAGGGAATGGCAATTGAATGTCAATGTACACAAGTGTAATGTGCTGCGAATACATAGAAAGAAAGATCCTTCATCAGTTAGCTACAATATAGCAGATCAGCAACTGGAAGCAGTTAATTCCACATATTATCTAGGAGTAGGCATTAGGAATGATTTAAAATGGAATGACCATATAAAATTAATCGTCGGTAAAGCAGATGTCAGACTGAGATTCGTTGGAAGAATCCTAAGGAAATGCAGTCCGAAAACAAAGGAAATAGGTTACAGTACACTTGTTCGCCCACTGCTTGAATACTGCTCACTGGTGTGGGATCCGTACTAGACAGCTGGTAGAAGAGATAGAAAAGATCCAACGGAGAGCAGCGCGCTTCGTTACAGGATCATTTAGTAATCGCGAAAGGGTTACGGAGATGATAGAAAATCTCTAGTGGAAGACTGTGCAGGAGAGACGCTCAGTAGCTCGGTACGGGCTTTTGTTGAAGTTTCGAGAACATACCTTCACCGAGGGGTCAAGTAGTATATTGCTCCCTCCTTCGTATATCTCTCGAAGAGATCATGAGGATAAAATCAGAAAGATTAGAGCCCACACAGAGGCATACCGTCAATCTTTGTTTCCACGAACGATACGAGACTGGAATAGAAGGGAGAACCGATAGAGGTAATCAAGGTACCCTCCGACACACACCGTCAGGTGGCTTGTGGAGTATGGATGTAGATGTAGAACTGTCCTAATAGATACTTTCGTCGTACGTTCCACTTTGATTTATGCGGTTATTTCACGCAGTGTTGCTTGTCTGTTAGCACTGGCAACTCTACACAAACGCCGCTGCTCTCGGTCGGTAAGTGAAGGCCGTCAGCCACTGTGTCGACCGTTGAGGGAGGTAACGCCTGAAATTCGGTAAT
This sequence comes from Schistocerca piceifrons, assembly GCF_021461385.2. Classification (NCBI taxonomy): domain Eukaryota; kingdom Metazoa; phylum Arthropoda; class Insecta; order Orthoptera; family Acrididae; genus Schistocerca; species Schistocerca piceifrons. The sequence continues at coordinate 1,162,379,228 of NC_060138.1, read as the reverse complement.
CTCGGCACACTCTTGATACTGTGCATTTTGGAATATTGAAATCCCTGATGACTTTCGAAACAGAATTTCCCATGCGTCTGGCTCCAACTGCCAGTGTGTGTTAAATCTCGTCGTACAGCCATAATCACTTCTGACATTTTTTCAGATGGATCACATGAGTATACATGACACCTCCTAAAATCCACTGCGCTTTTATGTCTTGTGTTCGCGATACTGTACCCATGTGTTTGTGCACGAACCTCTATCCCGTGATTTCTTACTTAAGTGTAACACGAGGAGCGTTGAAGAAGTAATGCAACACCTCACTGTATTTACTGCATCGCCGACACTGTAAGCACCTGCCAACGGAGCGTGAACAACGCCGTCACCTCAAGACTGCTCCCTCGGCGTGCAGCACGGTCATTAAAGGTACAAAGTGTCGGTTGCCGGGTGCCAAAATGACAGAGGCCGCCGCCGCCGCTGCTAAGAGACAGCCACTCGTTTACTGGCGCTGTGGCGCTGGCGCGGCCGGCGGCTGATAAGCAATTACTTGGTAATTAACCTGGCCGACCAACTTAATCAGTGGCGCCAGAGATGCTGCCCTCTGCCGGTCGTCCGCTGTCTCCCGGGACGGCTCTTTGATCCGCCCTGCCCGGTGACGGCGGCCTCTGACGCAGCCTCTGACTTGCGAGGAAAGGGAACTCTTGCGGCGACGGAAAATGGTATTCAGATTTATTCGCACCCTCGACGAGCGCCGCATCCTGGCCTCTGCTCGTAGTTTGCTAGTCCTTTCCGTAAACATCATCCTGAAATCCTTTTTTTTTACCTTTCCTTTTTTAAGAATAGATGGTGAATTAAGTGTTCGGCATCAAAATTCTAACACCATGTAGGCGCCATGCAGTGAACGTTAAACTGACTTAAAGAGTGTTACATGCTTGGATATGCAGGTGATTAGCGTTTCTGCGCAGCTGCACCTTATAGCTAGGAGCGACGTACAATATGCACATGAACCAAGACGGAACAATAACAGTGGGAGTTCAAGAATCAAAGGTTCAGATTAAAAAGGGAGTAAAACAGGGATGCAGTTTTTCGCACCTGCTGTCCAGTCTACACATCGAAGAAGCAACGAAGCAGTTTTATTCCCAGTGAAAGTGAAGAAGAATTACATGATCCGATGAATGTAATGAACAGTCTAATGCCTACGGAATGTGGATTGAGAGTAAATCGAAGAAAGACGAAATTGATGAGAAGTAGCTGAAACTTAACATCAGCATTGGTAGGCCTAATCACGAAGTAGATGAAGTTAAGGCACCGAAATAACCCATGATCGATGGAGCAAGCAGAACATCAAATGCAAGCTAGCACTGGTAAAAAGGGCATTTCAGGCCAAGAGAAGTCTACTAGTATCGAACATAGGCCTTAATTTGAGGAAGAAATTTCTGGGAATGTGCGTTTGGAGCACGGCATTGCATGGTAGTGAAACATGGACTATGGCTAGATCCAGTACAGAAGAGAATAGAAGCATTTGACATTTGGTGTTACAGAAGAGTGTTGAAAATTAGGTTGACTGATGAGGTAAGTAATCAGGAAGTTCTCCTTGGAATCGGCGAGGAAATCAATAATACTGTAGCCGGCCGCTGTGGCCGAGCGATTCTAAGCGCTTCAGTTTGGAACCGCACTGCTGCTACGGTCGCAGGTTCGAATCCTGCCTCGGGCATGGATGTATGTGATGTCCTTAGGTAGGTTAGATTGAGGTAGTTCTAAGTGTAGGGGACTGATGACATCAGATGTTAAGTCCCATAGTGTTTAGATCCAATAATACTATAAACAATGACAAGAAGAAGGGACAAGGTGACAGGACATCTGTTAAGACATCAGGGAATAACTTCCCTGGTACTGGAGGGAGCTGCACAGAGTGAGAACTGTAGAGGAAGACAGAGGTTGGGAAAAGGTTGCCACATTAGAGGAATTTGTAGCTGGCAGCATCAAGATAGAAAAAAAAAGTTTGTAAGCTTTACTCTCAGATGAAGTGGTTGGCACAGGAGAGGATTTTTCGACGTTCCGCATCAAACCAGAGGACTGATGACTCAAAAAAAAAAATCTTATTTAAATGTTGGTCTTATGAAGAAATCGTGTTAGAGCTCCAGGGAAACTGAAAGGTAAAGGACAGTGGTGAATCAAGACTGCGATTTGTCGTTGTGAATATAGAATACAAGGACTCAGCGTGTCTGTACTCGATGCCATGCGGGACCTTGATGGCCCCCACGCGACTAGTGCATGAGAGGAGATACACTTTGTTCAGTGAACTATGAAGGATCATACAGTGCCTTCTGAAATGGGTCACGATTCTGCATACAGCATCATGGTGGGCGTATGGAGGCACCAAGAAGAACGAGTGTTGCCACGAAACATTCCTCATCACCATAAGAACCCAGCACCTGGTGTAATGGTATGGAGAGCCTGTGGGCATGTAACACTATCTCCCCTGATCGCATAAGTGGTTGTCAGAACGGAAGCTGTTACACTTCTGACGTATTAAAGTTTGTGGCTCGACAGAGGAAACGCTGCTGGACCTGATGGGACACCATTTCGAATCTACACAGAGTATGAGAAGGAACTTGCCTCTCTTTTAGCAGCATTGTACCTTAGGTCTCTTGAAGAACGAAGGGTTCCTGAGGATCGGTGAAAGGCACCACCATTTTCAGGAAGCGTCGAAGAACAGACGCTCAGAACAACAGGCCTATATCTCTGACAGTCTGTCTGTCGTATAATTTTGGAAACATGTTTTATGCTCGCGTATTATGACATTTCAAAAATCGAAAATCACCTATGTAGGAATTAATATGCGTTCCGGCCACAACGGTCATGTGACACCCAGCTTGCTGCCACGAAGCCTACAAAGCAGTAGATGCAATCGCCAAAGTAGATGATGTTTCTATCGATTCCTGGAAGGCACTGCCACCTAATGAACACATCAGGAGCATATGGAATATCAGACTTTGTGATCGGACTGAAGAGTTTCTAGCAAACAGAAAACAGCACGTCATTCTGAATGGAGAAAAGTCTTCAGATATAGAAACTTCGGGCATGCTCCAAGGAAGTGTTATAAACATTATTTTTCACAATATATATAAATCGCCTGGTAGATAACACCGGAAGTTCCAGGAGGCTGTTCGTACATAACACACTGTAACGCTGTTGTACAGGAGAAGTCGCAACGATGCAATACATAGCGAAATGCAGGAAGCACAGAATCGACAGTTGGTGCAGGCGGTGGGGAGGGGGGGGGGGGGGGGGGGGGGTTGGCAATTGACCCTCAACATAGACAAATGTAACGTATTGCGAATACATAGACAGAAAGCCACTTTATTCTATGATTAAATAATTAGAGAACAGTCACTTGGTAGCAATGGTTTCCATAAAAAATCTGTGGTACGATTACGGAGAGAGTAAGGCAGATCCCAGACAGATTAATTGGAAGGAAACATAGTCCGTCAACAAAGAAAGTAACTTACAAAACACTCGTTCGACAGGTACTTGAATACTGCTCGTCAGTATGAGAATACTGCTTGTCAGTATGAGATCTGTAGCAGATAGGACGGATAGAGGAAATAGAAAAGATCCAAAGAAGAGGAGCACGTTCCGTTACAGGTTCATTTAGGAGGCGCGAAAGCATCACTGAGATACTTAGCCGACTCCAGTGTCATACGTTGCAAGAGAGGCGTTCTGCATCACGGTATAGTCCACTGTTAAAGATTCCATAGCGTAAGTTCCTAGAAGAGTCTAGCAATAGATAGCCGTCTCCTTTGCGTACCTCTCGAGAAGACAATGAACATAAAGAACATAAAATTAGGGAGCGTTCTTCCCGTGAACCACTCTCGACTGGGTCAGGAAAATGGGGAAGTGACACTGGTACAAAATACCCTCGGCCACACACCGTAAGGTAGATTGAGGAATATTGACGTAGATGTCGATGTGGCTCCGCTTTATGATCTAAGTGTCCATGACACAACCTTTCAGCAAGATAACACTAAACCGCATATTGCGCACCCTGTCCCAACATACCTCGATAGACTTTCCAGCAGTATTTCTGCCCGCGAACCATACACGACTAGAACAGAAAAATGAGGAAGCGTCACTTACGCTCCTCCACACACCGCAAGACTACTTGCGTACTATGGATGTAGATGTTGCTGTGCTTTATGTTCGAGGTGTCTGTGAGGCTATCTTTCTGGAAGATGACCCAAAACCATGTACTGCTCGTCCTGCACTGACCTATATTGATTCAGTCGGTGTTCAACTGCTGCTCTGACGATTACGTTCTGCAGGGGTCTGACCCACCGAAAATGTCAGGTCGTGGGTTTCTGAGAGACTGGCTCATCACCAATCGGCGGCCACTACGGCTGGTGAGCTCTGACGGACAGTTGAATCAACATAGACTGAGACTGATATATACAGTGTACTACATGTCATCACCCTCTGTATCCCTAATCACCTACAAATTTAATCATATATCGCATTTGAATGTTGAATATTTGCGATAAAATCGAATTACGCTTCATGTAAGTATGAGAATCGTTAACCAGCTCCTGTCGAAACTAACAGATACACGATTGTGGTCTATCAAGACTGCGGTTTGTCGTCTCGCATTACTGTTATTCACAGTGACCGGAATCCTACCATTGCCATGTGACTATGATAATGCATGTGTTCAGGAGGGCATAAATGGCCCCACGTGACTAGTGCTAGAGGGAAGGTACTCTTTTTTTTTCTCAGTCAGTTGTGCAGGATCACATAGTCATGACGTTAATGTTCCTACGCACAATGAGGAAAATTTCGCAACTTGATAATCTTCTTGCTGTCGGAATTTTTATGACCTGCAGTACAGATATACAACACATTACCCCCAGCTACTTATTTTACAGTAGTATATAAACCGATTGTGACAATTAACGAAACCGACGAAGGTAGCGCACTATTTAGCAAAATACTGTACGTACGCCGACTGAAGTAATGAAACAGTGACAGAACGTATTTCCGTACGCCCTATCTTGGTTTGCTCGTAAATGGAGATTTGGGTCGCTCCTGGAGTCGTGCTGGGGCAACCGAAGTGGTTAATGTGACCGCTAGTGACCAGCAGGAAATCCGGGTTCGATTCCCGGTCTAGCATAAATTTTCATTTGTTCTGAAATATTCTACAGCTGACGCGCAACCATATTCGCAATTTGCGAGCCTATTCTGTTGCTGAATGGCTTCTTTTACTGGTCCCAAACATACTCTGTGTGTCGGTTCGAAGAACCTGTGACAACCGAGGAAAGGGATTTTCATACCACTTATCGTACAGATCCTTCCATCGCACCTGTCATTTGTCAGTGGCGTATTTAGTTTTTTCAGAGTAGGTGTGTCAGTGTTGTGTTTGGAACAGAGTGAAGTCGCACCGCTGAAGAGTACGTTCGAAACAATTACGTAGGGACTTCGGAAAAATAAGTTAAAATGTCGTCCCACACTAAGACCTTTCTGCAACAGCCGGCCGCAGTGGCGGAGCGGTTGTAGGCGCTTCAGTCTGGAACCGCGCGACTCGCAGGTTCGAATCCTGCCTCGGGCATGGATGTTTGTGATGTCCTTAGGTTAGTTAGGTTGAAGCAGTTCTAAGTCTATGGGACTGAGGACCTCAGATGTTAAGTCCCATAGTGCTCAGAGCCATTTGAACCATTTCTGCAACGAGAGTATCGTATTGTCGGAATAGAGTACACGTTCCGGGTTTCATGGAGAGACAGTACTGCTGCGGTACGAATAACAGGTGCATAACAATCTACGGCTGAAATGTAGAGGCAACTGGGAACGCATTCAAAAACGGTGGTTTTCTTATAGCACGATGCTTGCGTGCAAAACGATTCACCGTGAAATTCCGGCGGTATATTCACCAATGCGATGTTGCACACTGCCGTAGTTAAATGGTTCCAACAATTTGACCAGGGCTGCACAGACGTTAGCAATGTTAACAGGAAACATTATGCAATTTCCATCTCTTCGGGAAGCTGAAAGAACATTTGTGGGAAAAGAGATTTTCCAACAATTAGGACGTTCGCACATCAATGACATCGGCCACGAAAGCATGTAGACTTACATATATACTCTGAAGTTTTCCCGTATCTAAGATATTAATAGAAGTCTACAGTACAATTCTCCTACGGCTGTACCTGGGCGACCTTACCTTTCGTATCGTTAACCATCATCATTTCCAGGTGTTAGTACGACATGACTGACGGAAATTGTGACTTATTAACCCCACACACAACAAGTACTGCACCCTTATTTTTAGTGACACGAACAACGTTATGTTTATCCATTTCAAATTGCAGTTTATAATTTCCGTAACAACTGGCAATCCTGAGATGCTTAGAGAGACGATTGAGAATATTAAATGTTTGACAAAAATTAACTCGCTCGCCTAGCTCACGAAGTAGATGACTATTATATTTTATAACTCTTGAGTAAAGTGTGTGGACGAAACGATTCTTCTCAAGGAATCTAAGAGTTTGATGAGTATCATTCACCTAGTTCCTTTAAGTCTATAGGGCTGAATCTCTGTTTATTTCTGTTATCTGGGTTTAGTTGGACATCATCAAGCACGTTAGAATTTCGCAGTCCAAGCGTGGGCTCGCGTTACGACAGCAGGCAAAATTCCGACGTGCCGTCAGCGTATCCAAATGTTAATTCTCGGCGCTATGCCCGCGCGTGCTTGCATCCAATTTTCTGGTCGGTCTCCATTCCAGCCGGCGGTGAAGCTACCGCCCCGATTTCCAGGCTGTCGCACGCGGCTGATTATGCACACAAGGCTACACGTACGCAAATAGCTAGCGAGAACACGTGATAGGAGCTATTATTGGAACTACTGAGGAGACAGCGGATAGTGCATGAAACGCAAACATTTAGATGAATCTTCTCACAAAAGATGCCGCTGTTTGAAAACTCATCATTCCGCTGTTTTCCACTCAGCCTCACGTGCTAGTGTTACACTTGTCAGAAGAGATATTTATTTACACTCTAACGATCTCTTTTACAACTGATGAACGGCAACCATCAATAGTGGAATAATACCGTAACAAACCAAATATTCTAATCTTTCAAATGTACAAATTTACACATTTTTTTCTTTCCTACAGTCAGCCTGAACAGTTGTCAATAATTACAAGAAACATTGTTTATTTTTTCTTGACCTACTGAATACACTTAGTGGTTCACTCTGTAATGAAATACAAAATACTATAACATTTTTTGCTGTAGTCTTAATATTTGTTAAACATCACTCTCTCTACCGGTTTGATACAGTACACTAGTGTCTCCTACATTTTTTAAATCTTTCCATCTCTTCATAACAACTACATTCAAAATCCTATATCTGCTCTGAATATTCTAGAAAATTAGGCCTTTGCCTGTCGTGTGCAAGTACTTAACCGCTGGGCTACCCAAGCATGACTCACGACCTGCCCTCGCAGCTTTACTTCCGCCAGTACTTTATCTCCTACCTTCCAAACTTCACACGAACTGAATACCTTGTAGGACCAGCACTCCTGGAAGAAAAGATACTGCGGATATATGCCAATTTTAGTATTTCAGTATATGTCCGTCAGTGACATTTTTTTCCTCCTACTGCTCCTTCCAGCGTCGAGTTAATTACTCGCAGCTACTGTGGTGTCACCGCCAGACACCACACTTGCTAGGTGGTAGATTAAATCGGCCGCGGTCCATTTGGTACATGTCGGACCCGCGTGTCGCCACTGTGTGATCACAGACCTAGCGCCACCACAAGGCAGGTCTCGTGATACGAACAAGCACTCGTCCCAGTTGTACGGACGACCTAGCTAGCGACTAGATGTACGAAGCCTTTCTCTCTCATTAGCCGAGAGACAGAATAGCCTTCAGCTAAGTTAATGGCTACGAACTAGCAAGGCGCCATTAGCCTTACAGTGATTGTAATTAAAGTCTCCTGTGTATAGTCAAGAGCGATGTACCACAATGATTGATTAAAGATAAGTATTAATCCAGCTACGTACTTTTCTTCATAGCATTAATTACGTAGCCTGTTCCAGTACTTCACGCCCGTCTGCGTTAGTCTAGCGTGCATTTTCAGCCATCTCGATCTACAAGGTGTTGGCCCAGCTGCCGACACATCAGCTACCATCCCACTATGCTGTCTTCGCCTCTCTTAGTATTCTTTCCTCACCCATTCGTTTGAACACTATTTTAATTGGTAATTTATCTCCCAGGTTAATTTTTTACGTTTCTTCCTTAAAATTATACTTCGGATGCCTCCAGTTTCTTCTCCTCCTCAGAATTTACGATCGTCCACGTTTCACTTCGATGCACTGTTGAGCCCCACACAAACTTTGAGGATCATCTTTCACATTTCCGTATCAACATACGGTTTGTATACAAGTACGCTTCTTTTGTTAAGTTTTCTTTCCTTTTACCAGTCTGCTTACATCTTCATTACTTTGATCATCCTGTGTTCACATTTCCATATCAACATAAGATTCGCGTACAAGTATGATTCTTTTGTTAACAAAAGCTTTCTTTCCTTTTACAAGTCTGCTTATATTTCATTCCTTTGACCATCTTGTGTTATTTGTGTCTGTTACTATACTCTATACTTAACAAAGAGGAAAGATATATCTCTGGAAAAGCAACGTATGGATAAATAATAGGACGGAATTAAGGAGAACACATGTGGAGTCAAAAATACACTTATGATAGGAAAATACAGTCCATTTTCTTTCCCTCTTTTTATCACGGAAAATCTCATACGAATTGTTATAGGGGCTTTCTATTACTGTTCGTGCCGAGGGAAACAGCATTTTAAATCTCATGTACATGTTGCACGTCATTAATCTGTACTTCTTATTCTGAGTTTGTCTTCCTCTATAAAGATCACCAGCTACTTCCTAATCTTGGATGCCGTAACAAATGTTTCATTAGATTGTCCTAAAATTTTCGTAAATCGTATTCAACTGTTCCATAACATGCATATTCTGTCTAACGTATCTTGGTCTGTGTCCACACATTATACTTCTCGCTTTGGCAGTACCCTGTGCTAAAACCATGCACACTCAAAAGGATCGTTTTTAGTTTTGGAACACTGATTCAAGTGATTTACAGCTTTCTTGGGTTTACAGCCGAGTTATCATCCTCTCTTTATACGATATTTCAAAATCTTCCATATTTGATTTCTTTAGGTGTCGAGCTCAGATTACGTTTGTCGTTGGTCGGAATCCAACCAAACTGTGGACTGCAAACGCTGCACGGCAGCCTAGTCATATTTTCCCAACGTTTCACAGTGTTTCGGGCCATTTGGTTACTTTTGGAAATCCTTATCTTGACCCTATTCTAGCTAACCGTTTTGTTCCGACAGTTTCGTGCGGTATTACTTCCTAAATAACAGAAGCGATCTGCATCCTTTCATACGTCTTCCCTTGTCTCAAATTTCAGCTGAACTCTGCTCTTATTACTAGCTGTGTAGATTACTTCGGGTTTGGTAGTTGAACGAATTCTGTATTCACTAGCTCCACTACAAGATTTCGTCTCTAATTATTTCAATTTCAGCCAGAATAGTGAACGTGGGAACCGGGAATACATTTCATTGAATGAAATTGGACTACAGTTAATTCTTTCTACCAACGACCGGTCCTAGATATGAACATACCCAGATAAAGGAAACGAATATCGGTCGATAGAGGGAAATGCACACTGGTAGATTCTGTATCATTTATTCGAAAGGACTGGTCCCTGTTCAGACAGCAGTTCACTGCTCAGATTTCGAATAACAAAGTCCCTCATATTGTCGGTGAAGACCTGTGGTCAGAAGTGTCGGTAGGCCTATGACATTTGTATGATCGAACACTATATTCCAGAACATGCATTGCGCTCGAAAATTAAGAGAATTTTCTCTGGTTGTACCAGTTCCCTACCAGAATCAAATCGGATCCTGCACGCGCCGATATAGGGAGTCTCAATTCGCATGCAATTGCGAAGACTGATGCCCTGCTTCGTAACACCCTAAAGGTTTTGGATACAATTTCATACTGCCACATAGTTAATAAAATAGTCGTTATGGAATATTAGACCAGATTTTTGATTAGAAAGGGAACCCAGTACTTACAGAGTAGTCATGTTTCTGCTTAGTATATCCGTTTCCTTCCCTTTCCTGGTCTTATCCATTGTCTTCATAGGGTTAGCATTTTATTCTGGATTTGGCAGAGCGTGGCCGGATGCCCTTTCTGTCGTCACCCCTCTCTTCCACCATTTCTCCCAACCACCGTACAACAGACTGCATTCCGAAATGCGACAGGTTATTCTGTTTACAGTTATTAGTTAAATGCAATATAAAAGATAAACACACTCTCGTTTACTCTTCAAGTCTAAATGATAAGCAATACTTTCTACCGTTCTGACAGTAATGACTTGAGTTTACGGCGCTTATTCCAAAGATTTGTTCTTGAATCACTGTTTCCCCATTACCGAAGTACCTCTGCGGTGCACGTAAACTGTCTTGATGAAAGGCGAGTTTACCTTTTTTTACTGTTCGGTCTTGTTCTTACCTATCTTTAGTCTACGTGGTTCAAAAGAGTCTCTTAGTAGTTAACAGACATTGATTTATTGTTTGCTTGATAATCGACAGGAATAATCTCTCTGCATCACAGGAAATACAGACCACCCTTTCTGGCAAATGTAAAATACTTCGCTCTGTATAGTGCACTAGCAACAACTCCCATCCATTGTTTTGACGGCAGTTCCGTTTATGAGCTGAAATTCTGTCTCGTGTACAATAAGAAAAACAGTTGGATCACTTTTGCGTGCGGTACAAATGGGATTGAGAAAACAATTTTTCATGAACTGCTGGTCATTATTCATCTCTCGTAGCAACTATCTTAGGGGGAAACCTCATAGTTAAATCTTCATGTTATAGCACCGAACTATTTCTTCAGTAGCGGCTTTGGTGCCAACAGTTTCATATTCATTCAGTCGTGGATCGCCCAATTCCTTTCTGTCATCATCGATTGCTTTTTGGAAATCATCTGTAAGTACAGCAGTCTAAATTCACGTGCCTTACATTAAAAATGAAGGAGTACATACCTTACGCATCTTTGTATGTAACGGAGACGTTTGCCACTGAAATTTCGATAGCGTATGTTCCAAAAACAGTCGAGAAATACATTCCTTCAACATAAATACAGTAGATGTATATCACATGCACTTTCACTGTTGAAATTCCAAGGGGGTACTTTATATGACCCCCCCCCCCATGAACCATGGACCTTGCCGTTGGTGGGGAGGCTTGCGTGCCTCAGCGATACAGATAGCCGTACTGTAGGTGCAACCACAACGGAGGGGTATCTGTTGAGAGGCCAGACAAACGTGTGGTTCCTGAAGAGGGGCAGCAGCCTTTTCAGTAGTTGCAAGGGCAACAGTCTGGATGATTGACTGATCTGGCCTTGTAACAATAACCAAAACGGCCTTGCTGTGCTGGTACTGCGAACGGCTGAAAGCAAGGGGAAACTACAGCCGTAATTTTTCCCGAGGGCATGCAGCTTTACTGTATGATTACATGATGATGGCGTCCTCTTGGGTAAAATATTCCGGAGGTAAAATAGTCCCCCATTCGGATCTCCGGGCGGGGACTACTCAAGAGGATGTCGTTATCAGGAGAAAGAAAACTGGCGTTCTACGGATCGGAGCGTGGAATGTCAGATCCCTTAATCGGGCAGGTAGGTTAGAAAATTTAAAAAGGGAAATGGATAGGATGAAGTTAGATATAGTGGGAATTAGTGAAGTTCGGTGGCAGGAGGAACAAGACTTCTGGTCAGGTGACTACAGGGTTATAAACACAAAATCAAATAGGGGTAATGCAGGAGTAGGTTTAATAATGAATAGGAAAATAGGAATGCGGGTAAGCTACTACAAACAGCATAGTGAACGCATTATTGTGGCCAAGATAGATACGAAGCCCACACCTACTACAGTAGTACAAGTTTATATGCCAACTAGCTCTGCAGATGACGAAGAAATTGAAGAAATGTATGATGAAATAAAAGAAATTATTCAGATTGTGAAGGGAGACGAAAATTTAATAGTCATGGGTGACTGGAATTCGAGTGTAGGAAAAGGGAGAGAAGGAAACATAGTAGGTGAATATGGATTGGGGGACAGAAATGAAAGAGGAAGCCGCCTGGTAGAATTTTGCACAGAGCACAACATAATCATAACTAACACTTGGTTTAAGAATCATGAAAGAAGGTTGTATACATGGAAGAACCCTGGAGATACTAAAAGGTATCAGATAGATTATATAATGGTAAGACAGAGATTTAGGAACCAGGTTTTAAATTGTAAGACATTTCCAGGGGCAGATGTGGACTCTGACCACAATCTATTGGTTATGACCTGTAGATTAAAACTGAAGAAACTGCAAAAAGGTGGGAATTTAAGGAGATGGGACCTGGATAAATTAAAAGAACCAGAGGTTGTACAGAGATTCAGGGAGAGCATAAGGGAGCAATTGACAGGAATGGGGGAAATAAATACAGTAGAAGAAGAATGGGTAGCTTTGAGGGATGAAGTAGTGAAGGCAGCAGAGGATCAAGTAGGTAAAAAGACGAGGGCTAGTAGAAATCCTTGGGTAACAGAAGAAATATTGAATTTAATTGATGAAAGGAGAAAATATAAAAATGCAGTAAGTGAAACAGGCAAAAAGGAATACAAACGTCTCAAAAATGAGATCGACAGGAAGTGCAAAATGGCTAAGCAGGGATGGCTAGAGGACAAATGTAAGGATGTAGAGGCTTGTCTCACTAGGGGTAAGATAGATACTGCCTACAGGAAAATTAAAGAGACCTTTGGAGATAAGAGAACGACTTGTATGAATATCAAGAGCTCGGATGGAAACCCAGTTCTAAGCAAAGAAGGGAAAGCAGAAAGGGGGAAGGAGTATATAGAGGGTCTATACAAGGGCGATGTACTTGAGAACAATATTATGGAAATGGAAGAGGATGTAGATGAAGATGAAATGGGAGATACGATACTGCGTGAAGAGTTTGACAGAGCACTGAAAGACCTGAGTCGAAACAAGGCCCCCGGAGTAGACAATATTCCATTGGAACTACTGACGGCCGTGGGAGAGCCAGTCCTGACAAAACTCTACCAGCTGGTGAGCAAGATGTATGAAACAGGCGAAATACCCTCAGACTTCAAGAAGAATATAATAATTCCAATCCCAAAGAAAGCAGGTGTTGACAGATGTGAAAATTACCGAACTATCAGCTTAATAAGTCACAGCTGCAAAATACTAACACGAATTCTTTACAGACGAATGGAAAAACTAGTAGAAGCCAACCTCGGGGAAGATCAGTTTGGATTCCGTAGAAACACCGGAACACGTGAGGCAATACTGACCTTACGACTTATCTTAGAAGAAAGATTAAGGAAAGGCAAACCTACGTTTCTAGCATTTGTAGACTTAGAGAAAGCTTTCGACAATGTTGACTGGAATACTCTCTTTCAAATTCTAAAGGTGGCAGGGGTAAAATACAGGGAGCGAAAGGCTATTTACAATTTGTACAGAAACCAGATGGCAGTTATAAGAGTCGAGGGACATGAAAGGGAAGCAGTGGTTGGGAAGGGAGTAAGACAGGGTTGTAGCCTCTCCCCGATGTTGTTCAATCTGTATATTGAGCAAGCAGTAAAGGAAACAAAAGAAAAATTCGGAGTAGGTATTAAAATTCATGGAGAAGAAATAAAAACTTTGAGGTTCGCCGATGACATTGTAATTCTGTCAGAGACAGCAAAGGACTTGGAAGAGCAGTTGAATGGAATGGACAGTGTCTTGAAAGGAGGATATAAGATGAACGTCAACAAAAGCAAAACAAGGATAATGGAATGTAGTCTAATTAAGTCGGGTGATGCTGAGGGAATTAGATTAGGAAATGAGGCACTTAAAGTAGTTAAGGAGTTTTGCTATTTGGGGAGCAAAATAACTGATGATGGTCGAAGTAGAGAGGATATAAAATGTAGGCTGGCAATGGCAAGGAAAGCGTTCCTGAAGAAGAGAAATTTGTTAACATCCAGTATTGATTTAAGTGTCAGGAAGTCATTTCTGAAAGTATTCGTATGGAGTGTAGCCATGTATGGAAGTGAAACATGGACGATAAATAGTTTGGACAAGAAGAGAATAGAAGCATTCGAAATGTGGTGCTATAGAAGAATGCTGAAGATTAGATGGGTAGATCACATAACTAATGAGGAAGTATTGAATAGGATTGGGGAGAAGAGAAGTTTGTGGCACAACTTGACCAGAAGAAGGGATCGGTTGGTAGGACATGTTCTGAGGCATCAAGGGATCACCAATTTAGTATTGGAGGGCAGCGTGGAGGGTAAAAATCGTAGAGGGAGACCAAGAGATGAATACACTAAGCAGATTCAGAAGGATGTAGGATGCAGTAGGTACTGGGAGATGAAAATGCTTGCACAGGATAGAGTAGCATGGAGAGCTGCATCAAACCAGTCTCAGGACTGAAGACCACAACAACAACAACTTTATATGAACAGTCCGATGATAGATTACTTCTCTCACATACAGCTCGTGAAGTGACTATGAAGGTGACATTCGGACTAGTATGGATTTTACCGGCTGTCATTCTTCCCACGCACCTTTAGCGAGGGGAAGAGAAAGGTGATTTGCGGGAAAGAAAGTATCAAAGAAGAAACTTTCAACTCCTGTGAGGGAAAGCGATAAACAGTTCAAAAGAAAGATATTTATGATGCTGAATTGCAGTCCACGCACTGAACGAAACACTTCTTGAATACTTTAAAAAGCCGTAGAAATATATTTTTTTCCCAACAGATCATGTTAGTATTTATTATGTAATGATGTACTAACACAACAAACGCGAAATATGATTGGTAGAACTACATTTCTGTGTGAAACAGAGAATAAAATGCTGGTCTTCTGTTATTCCTGACGAATGGTGATAAACGGTGTTACGGAGTACATAAAGCGAAAACAGTGCTAAGCACTATTTTATCTTTCTTTGTAATCTACAGAGAACAAACTCAAAATTCAAGATGTATTACCTATTAAGTACTTTATCTAGGGTAACTGCTTCTCGCTACAAGATCTCTATGGCTTTTGGAAATACATTAACCACAAGCTACTGAAGATGTACAGAACAGCTATGAACCTCAAGTAAATATTTTGAGGCATCCATCAACCTCAACGACAGCTTTCTATATTCTTTGTATGATATTCAGATTTATTCATGAAATGCAAATAGTTATACTGAAATTCACCCTAATTCAAGTAAAAGCGGAAACAACTCCTCAAGAATATTTACAACTAAAGATTTGAGCGTTAGTTTCATAGCACATCTGGTAGAAACCATTGTTTCTTTCGTACAATACTGCGCGCACAGATTTATTCCAGTGCTAAAATTACGAAGCGCCATTTTCAGTTGACTATCAAAATTTGAAAATTGTGCTTAGATCCACTAAATACATTGCTTAACAAAAAGAAAGGACATGGATGGATGTCGTTGTAACTTAGCACACGTACATACCCATCGGTGGTTATGTAAATGATTACAGAGTTTCAATTTTCTACGACAGGCAAAACGATCACCACAGTGCATTGATGTTGTTTGTGTTTATTGTTGTTAGCAGACCTGGTAGGGTATATAAGGATTGTGGACAGCGTCACTGTGAATTACATGGAGATCTGCCGCATACTCGTGAATGACAACGTTATCGGGACCAGTCAGAATCTGAAAGGCGCCTCATTGTGGGTCTCCGTTATCCGTTTGATAGAATCGTGCAGGTTCCAGATTCGTGGGTCATTCGGAGGTGACAGTCGCCCGACGCTAGACTGCATCTCAGAGTGACAGCAGACACGTTCGTCGTCATTGTTTCTGTCGACCACGTCTGACCATCCCAAAGGAGAATCGTCGTCATTTGCACAAAGCACATTATAATTCCTTCACATCTGTACCTGCTTTTTTTTTGGTTTGATCATCAGTCTTCTGACTGGTTTGATGCGGCCCGCCAAGAATTCCTCTCCAGTGCGAATCTCTTCATCTCAGAGTAGCACTTGCAATCTACGTCCTCGATTATTTGCTGGATGTATTCCAATCTCTGTCTTCCTCTACAGTTTTTGCCCTCTACAGCTCCCTCTAATACCATGGAAGTCATTCCCTCATGTCTTAACAGATGTCCCGTAACTCATGTCCCTTCTCCTGTTCAGTGCTTTCCACATGTTCCTTTCCTCCCTATTCTGCCCAGAACCTCCTCATTCCTTACCTCATCAGTCCACCTAACTTTCAACATTCGTCTGTAGCACCACATCTCAAATTCTTCGATTCTCTTCTGTTCCGGTTTTCCCACAGTCCATGTTTCACTACTGTATTCCAGACGTACATTTCCAGAAATTTCTTCCTCAAATTGAGGCCGGTATTTAATATTAGTATCCTTTTCTTGCCCAGGGATGCCCTCCTTGCCACTGCTAGTTTTCTTTTGATGTTCTTCTTGCTCAGTCCGTCAATGTATATTTAATTGCTTAGGTAGCAGAATTCCTTAACTTCAGTTACTTCTTGATCATTAATCCTGGTGTTATGTTTCTTGTTGATCTCATTTCTACTACCTCTCATTACCTTCGTGTTTTTTCGATTTACTCTCAATCCATACTCTGTACTCATTAGACTGTTCAATTCCGTTCAGCAAATCATTTAATTCTTCTTCACTTTCACTCAAGATAGCAATGTCATCAGCGAATCGTATCATTGATATCCTTTAACCTTGAATTTTAATTCCATTCCTGAACCTTTCTTTTATTTCCATCATTGCTTCCTCGATGTACAGATCGAACAATACGGGCGAAAGGCTACATTCTTGTCTTACACCCTTTTTAATACGAGCAATTCTTTCTTGGTTGTCCACTTTTATTATTCCGTCTTGGCTGTTGTACATATTGTATTTTACCTTTCTCTCCTCATAGTTTACCCCTACTTTTTTTAGAATTCCGAAAGTCTTGCACCACTTTACACTGTCAAACTCTTTTTCCAGGTCGACAAATCCTATGAATGTGTCTTGACTTTCCTTTAGCCATGCTTCCGCTATTAACAACGACGTCAGAATAGCCTCTCTCGTGCCTTTACCTTTCCTATTTTTCTTGTAAGTAACTTGGATGCATGAGCTGCTAAGCCGATTGTGCGGTAATTCTCGCCCTTGTCAGCTCTCACTGTCTTCGTAATTGTATGGACAATGCTTTTCCGAAAGCCAGATGGTATGTCGCCAGACTCATACATTCTACACACCAACGTGGATAGTTGTTTTGTTGCCACTTCCCCACATGACTTTCGAAATTCTAATGGAATATTGTCTATCCCTTCTGCCTTATTTTACCTTAAGTCCTCCAAGGCTCTTTTGAATTCTGATTCTAATACTTGATCTCCTATGTATTCTAAATCGACCTCTGTTTGTTCTTCTATCACATCAGACAAATCGTCTCATCAAAGAGGCTTCCAATGTATTCTTTCCACCTATCCGCTCTCTCCTCTGCATTTAACAGCGGAATTCTCTTTGCACTCGTAATGTTATCACCCTTGCTTTTAATGTCACCGAAGGTTGTTTTGACTTTCCTGTACGCTGAGTCTGTCCCTCCGACAATCATTTTTTTTTCCATGTCTTCACATTTTTCCTGCAGCCATTTTGTCTTAGCTTCCCTGCACTTCCTATTTATTTCATTCCTCACTGGCTTTTATTACTCTATTCCTGAGTTTCCTAGAACTTTTTTGTACCTCCCCCTTTCATTGATCGACTGAAGTATTTCTTCTGTTACCCATGGTTTCCTCACGGTTACCTTCTTTGTATCTATGTTTCCGTTCCCAACTTCCCTTTTTAGAGATGTCCATTCCTCTGCAACTGTAGTGCCTACTGAGCTATTCCTTACTGGTTCATCTACAACCTTAGACATCTTCAAGCGTACCTCGTCATTCTTTAATACACTCCTGGAAATTGAAATAAGAACACCGTGAATTCATTGTCCCAGGAAGGGGAAACTTTATTGACCCATTCCTGGGGTCAGATACATCACATGATCACACTGACAGAACCACAGGCACATAGACACAGGCAACAGAGCATGCACAATGTCGGCACTAGTACAGTGTATATCCACCTTTCGCAGCAATGCAGGCTGCTTTTCTCCCATGGAGACGATCGTAGAGATGCTGGATGTAGTCCTGTGGAACGGCTTGCCATGCCATTTCCACCTGGCGCCTCAGTTGGACCAGCGTTCGTGCTGGACGTGCAGACCGCGTGAGACGACGCTTCATCCAGTCCCAAACATGCTCAATGGGGGACAGATCCGGAGATCTTGCTGGCCAGGGTAGTTGACTTACACCTTCTAGAGCACGTTGGGTGGCACGGGATACATGCGGACGTGCATTGTCCTGTTGGAACAGCAAGTTCCCTTGCCGGTCTAGGAATGGTAGAACGATGGGTTCGATGACGGTTTGGATGTACTGTGCACTATTCAGTGTCCCCTCGACGATCACCAGTGGTGTACGGCCAGTGTAGGAGATCGCTCCCCACACCATGATGCCGGGTGTTGGCCCTGTGTGCCTCGGTCGTATGCAGTCCTGATTGTGGCGCTCACCTGCACGGCGCCAAACACGCATCCGACCATCATTGGCACCAAGGCAGAAGCGACTCTCATCGCTGAAGACGACACGTCTCCATTCGTCCCTCCATTCACGCCTGTCGCGACACCACTGGAGGCGGGCTGCACGATGTTGGGGCGTGAGCGGAAGACGGCCTAACGGTGTGCGGGACCGTAGCCCAGCTTCATGGAGACGTTTGCGAATGGTCCTCGCCGATACCCCAGGAGCAACAGTGTCCCTAATTTGCTGGGAAGTGGCGGTGCGGTCCCCTACGGCACTGCGTAGGATCCTACGGTCTTGGCGTGCATCCGTGCGTCGCTGCGGTCCGGTCCCAGGTCGACGGGCACGTGCACCTTCCGCCGACCACTGGCGACAACATCGATATACTGTGGAGACCTCACGCCCCACGTGTTGAGCAATTCGGCGGTACGTCCACCCGGCCTCCCGCATGCCCACTATACGCCCTCGCTCAAAGTCCGTCAACTGCACATACGGTTCACGTCCACGCTGTCGCGGCATGCTACCAGTGTTAAAGACTGCGATGGAGCTCCGTATGCCACGGCAAACTGGCTGACACTGACGGCGGCGGTGCACAAATGCTGCGCAGCTAGCGCCATTCGACGGCCAACACCGCGGTTCCTGGTGTGTCCGCTGTGCCGTGCGTGTGATCATTGTTTGTGCAGCCCTCTCGCAGTGTCCGGAGCAAGTATCGTGGGTCTGACACACCGGTGTCAATCTGTTCTTTTTTCCATTTCCAGGAGTGTATTTCTGTATTCCACTTCATTGCGTATTGATTCTTCCTGACTAATTTCTTAAACTTCAGCCTACTCTTCGTCACTGCTACATTTTGATCCAAGTCCGGATCTTCTCCTGGCTACTCCTTACAATTCAGTATCTGATTTCGGAATCTTCACCTGACTACGATTGTAATCTAATTGAAATTTTGCCTTATCACCTGGCCTTTTCCAAATATACCTCCTCCTCTTGTGATTCTTGAACAGAGTATTTACTATTACTAGCAGAAACTTGTTATAGAACTGAATTAGTCTTTCTCCTCTCTCATCCCTTGTCCCAAGCTCATATTCTTCTGTAAGCTTTTCTTTCACTCCTTCCCCTACAGCTGCATTCCAGTCCCCCATGGCTATTAGATTTTCATCCACCGTTACATACTGTATTACCCCTTCAATATCCTCATACACTTCATCTATCTCTTCGTCTCCAGCTTTCAACGTCGGCATGTATACCTGAACTATCGTTGTCTGTGTTGGTTTGCTGTCGATTCTAAGATGAACAGTTCTGTCACTGAACTGTTCACACTAACACACTCTCTGCCCTACCTTCCTATTCATAACGAATCCTACTCCTGTTATACCATTTTCTGGTGATGTTGATATTACCCTATACTCATCTGACCAGAAATCCTTGCCCTCTTTCCACTTCACTTCACAGGCCCCTACTGTAGCCAGACTGAGCCTGTGCATTTCCCTTCTCAGATTTACTAGTTTCCCTACCACGTTCAAGGTTATGACATTCCAGCCCCCGACTCGTAGAAAGTTATCCTTTCGTTGATTATTCAAGGTTTTTCTCATTGTAACCTCCCCCTTGGCAGCCCCTGCCGAAGATCCCAATGGGGGACTATTCTGGAATCTTTTGTCAGTGGAGATGGTTCAAATGGATCTGAGCACTATGGGACTAAACATCTGAGTCATCAGTCCCCTAGAACTTAGAACTACTTAAACCTAACTAACCTAAGGACATCACACACACCCATGCCCGAGGCAGGATTCGAACCTGCGACCGTACTTGGTCGCGCGGTTCCAGGCTGTAGCGCCTAGAACCGCTTGGCCACGCAGCCTCCTGGGGAGAGGTCACATTCTTCCAATGTTTCTCAGAAGCGCAGTCGTGTTACTTGTGGCTTCATTGTGTGAGAAGCCACTGGGTATGACGATGTTATGACTGGTAACTATTGGAAGACTCCCGACAGTACAACAAAAATAATGTACATCCGTAGTCCTCACTGTCGAGGTGCCATTTTCCAACAGGACAATGCTTACCCAGACGTGCATGTCTCTCTGTGAACTGTCTGCTTGATTTTGACATACTCCTATGGCCAGCAAGATACCGTGGCCAGAAAGATCCTAGATCTGTCACTGACAGAACATGCGTGGTACCATCTCGGACATCAACTCAGTCCCAATGCCAGTATCCAGGATATTAAGTACCGTTCACAACAGCTGTAGGCCATCTTGCCTCAAGAGAGGATACAATGGTCTTGAAACACCCTTTCCAACCGAATCAGTGCGTGCATACAGACCAGAGAGGGTGCAGCATGACAGTGGTAAGTGGGCTCATACTATCCAGTTATTCGTGAATTTAACTTGATATTGTGATCACTGAAATGAAGTCACATACCCTCTCAACACGTGAAGCTTCATTTCGCTGGTTCCTTTTTTCTTTCTTTTGTCAGGAGATGTATGTGGCTATAGTAATCCCTGTACACAGCCTTGTGTCCATAGTCAAAGAGAGTTTAATACTCGATTTAGTTGTGTTACTAATATTACTGTGCCAAGAACTCTTTAATGTATTACGTCAGTTGGTAAATAAAATTGCAACGCTATCGAGGAAACTTTGCAGAATCCCGAATTTAAAAACACTGCCGTTTTCCGTTTTTCACAAAACGAAGATAGTATCACACCGATAAAACGCATTAGCATCATAAATGGGAATTTTATGTTTCCAGTCGGTGCAGCACTATTACACTTTTACGTTACATGTATATGTGAAACACGTTCGCAGTCATTATGTATATATATTTTTTTTTTTTTTACTCGTGGTAAGTACCTAGGGACTAACTAGATTAGTGACAAACTACTTACAGTAGGCTCTTCTCGGAAATGTTCGCTTCTTGCGTTCTTTTACTCAGTCGTCGATAAGGAGTGTATATGGAGAATTAGTAACGACTAGTCGCTTGAAACTGGTGTAGCCATTGAATAAATTATGTGAGCATGACTGGACTAGACGGTACAGTTACAATTTTTTTTTCTTTTCCACTCCATCCTACAAGTGACTTTACTAAATCCATTTATGTAGCGGGAACCCAATGTTAGAGTAATTTCTCTCACAAGACCAGTTCTAGCTTCAAATGACAGCTAATGAGCTATCTTCGTTTTTGATCACACTAGTTACCTCAATTTGTTGGTTTCCGCACTTGAGTCTGTAAAAACGGAACTCTCTTGCGATCACTTTGTTGTCCATCTCTCTGTCTGTCGGTCTGTGTTCCTGCCGCTCGGTCGGTCGGTCGGTCGGTCGGTCGGTCGGTCCGACTGCTAAACCCTTTCTCAGGAACGGGTAGACGCATCAAGTTGTAATTTACGTCACTTGTTAAGATCTACGGTTCTTTGGCGGTGTACAAAATTGAAGAGTCTACGTCAATGGAATCAAAAGTCACTACCATTTACATCACATACTTTGATACACAGGAGGGGTATCTGTTGAGAGGCCAGACAAACGTGTGGTTCCTGAAGAGGGGCAGTAGTTGCAAGGGCAACAGTCTGGATGATTGACTGATCTGGCCTTGTAACAATAACCAAAACGGCCTTGCTGTGCTGGTACTGCGAACGGCTGAAAGCAAGGGGAAACTACAGCCGTAATTTTTCCCGCGGGCATGCAGCTTTACTGTATGATTACATGATGATGGCGTCCTCTTGGGTAAAATATTCCGGAGGTAAAATAGTCCCCCATTCGGATCTACGGGCGGGGACTACTCAAGAGGATGTCGTTATCAGGAGAAAGAAAACTGGCGTTCTACGGATCGGAGCGTGGAATGTCAGATCCCTTAATCGGGCAGGTAGGTTAGAAAATTTAAAAAGGGAAATGGATAGGTTGAAGTTAGATATAGTGGGAATTAGTGAAGTTCGGTGGCAGGAGGAACAAGACTTCTGGTCAGGTGACTACAGGGTTATAAACACAAAATCAAATAGGGGTAATGCAGGAGTAGGTTTAATAATGAATAGGAAAATAGGAATGCGGGTAAGCTACTACAAACAGCATAGTGAACGCATTATTGTGGCCAAGATAGATACGAAGCCCACGCCTACTACAGTAGTACAAGTTTATATGCCAACTAGCTCTGCAGATGACGAAGAAATTGAAGAAATGTATGATGAAATAAAAGAAATTATTCAGATTGTGAAGGGAGACGAAAATTTAATAGTCATGGGTGACTGGAATTCGAGTGTAGGAAAAGGGAGGGAAGGAAACATAGTAGGTGAATATGGATTGGGGGACAGAAATGAAAGAGGAAGCCGCCTGGTCGAATTTTGCACAGAGCACAACATAATCATAACTAACACTTGCTTTAAGAATCATGAAAGAAGGTTGTATACATGGAAGAACCCTGGAGATACTAAAAGGTTTCAGATAGATTATATAATGGTAAGACAGAGATTTAGGAACCAGGTTTTAAATTGTAAGACATTTCCAGGGGCAGATGTGGACTCTGACCACAATCTATTGGTTATGACCTGTAGATTAAAACTGAAGAAACTGCAAAAAGGTGGGAATTTAAGGAGATGGGACCTGGATAAACTAAAAGAACCAGAGGTTGTACAGAGATTCAGGGAGAGCATAAGGGAGCAATTGACGGAAATGGGGGAAATAAATACAGTAGAAGAAGAATGGGTAGCTCTGAGGGATGATGTAGTGAAGGCAGCAGAGGATCAAGTAGGTAAAAAGATGAGGGCTAGTAGAAATCCCTGGGTAACAGAAGAAATATTGAATTTAATTGATGAAAGGAGAAAATATAAAAATGCAGTAAATGAAGCAGGCAAAAAGGAATACAAATGTCTCAAAAATGAGATCGACAGGAAGTGCAAAATGGCTAAACAGGGATGGCTAGAGGACAAATGTAAGGATGTAGAGGCCTATCTCACTAGGGGTAAGATAGATACCGCCTACAGGAAAATTAAAGAGACCTTTGGAGATAAGAGAACAACTTGTATGAATATCAAGAGCTCAGATGGAAACCCAGTACTAAGCAAAGAAGGGAAAGCAGAAAGGTGGAAGGAGTATATAGAGGGTCTATACAAGGGCGATGTACTTGAGGACAATATTATGGAAATGGAAGAGGATGTAGATGAAGATGAAATGGGAGATATGATACTGCGTGAAGAGTTTGACAGAGCACTGAAAGACCTGAGTCGAAACAAGGCCCCCGAAGTAGACAATATTCCATTGGAACTACTGACGGCCGTGGGAGAGCCAGTCCTGACAAAACTCTACCATCTGGTGAGCAAGATGTATGAAACAGGCGAAATACCCTCAGACTTCAAGAAGAATATTATAATTCCAATCCCAAAGAAAGCAGGTGTTGACAGATGTTAAAATTACCGAACTATCAGCTTAATAAGTCCCAGCTGCAAAATATTAACACGAATTCTTTACAGACGAATGGAAAAACTAGTAGAAGCCAACCTCGGGGAAGATCAGTTTGGATTCCGTAGAAACACTGGAACACGTGAGGCAATACTGACCTTACGACTTATCTTAGAAGAAAGATTAAGGAAAGGCAAACCTACGTTTCTAGCATTTGTAGACTTAGAGAAAGCTTTTGACAATGTTGACTGGAATACTCTCTTTCACATTTTAAAGGTGGCAGGGGTAAAATACAGGGAGCGAAAGGCTATTTACAATTTGTACAGAAACCAGATGGCAGTTATAAGAGTCGAGGGACATGAAAGGGAAGCAGTGGTTGGGAAGGGAGTAAGACAGGGTTGTAGCCTCTCCCCGATGTTGTTCAATCTGTATATTGAGCAAGCAGTAAAGGAAACAAAAGAAAAATTCGGAGTAGGTATTAATATTCATGGAAAAGAAATAAAAACTTTGAGGTTCGCCGATGACATTGTAATTCTGTCAGAGACAGCAAAGGACTTGCAAGAGCAGTTGAATGGAATGGACAGTGTCTTGAAAGGAGGATATAAGATGAACAACAACAAAAGCAAAACAAGGATAATGGAATGTAGTCTAATTAAGTCGGGTGATGCTGAGGGAATTAGATTAGGAAATGAGGCACTTAAAGTAGTAAAGGAGTTTTGCTATTTGGGGAGCAAACTAACTGATGATGGTCGAAGTAGAGAGGATATAAAATGTAGGCTGGCAATGGCAAGGAAAGCGTTTCTGAAGAAGAGAAATTTGTTAACATCCAGTATTGATTTAAGTGTCAGGAAGTCATTTCTGAAAGTATTCGTATGGAGTGTAGCCATGTATGGAAGTGAAACATGGACGATAAATAGTTTGGACAAGAAGAGAATAGAAGCTTTCGAAATGTGGTGCTACAGAAGAATGCTGAAGATTAGATGGGTAGATCACATAACTAATGAGGAAGTATTGAATAGGATTGGGGAGAAGAGAAGTTTGTGGCACAACTTGACCAGAAGAAGGGATCGGTTGGTAGGACATGTTCTGAGGCATCAAGGGATCACCAATTTAGCATTGGAGGGCAGGGTGGAGGGTAAAAATCGTAGAGGGAGACCAAGAGATGAATACACTAAGCAGATTCAGAAGGATGTAGGTTGCAGTAGGTACTGGGAGATGAAAAAGCTTGCACAGGATAGAGTGGCATGGAGAGCTGCATCAAACCAGTCTCAGGACTGAAGAACACAACATCAAACTTTGATAATCGCAAACTCACACATCAAAACCTATAGAGTACTTCCCGTTGACCGAAAAACATGGAAATAGACAAAAACCTAGTTTTCGTAGTACAACCAAAGGGAAAAATCTAAAAAAGTTTGTAATTGTATCACAAAAAAATATTAATTTTGCCGTTTGTTATCCGACTTCAAACTTGAAATTAAAGCACACTCGAAAGTACTGGAATCTCTGGGACCGACACCTTCCGACCATTAATATCGGTAACAGGCAAAAATACATACTGCACGGAAGTCGCAGTGCGCGCGTCCAACTCGCACCTATTTCAGAACATGGTTTTGGGTTTCTTTTGACGAAAAACTAAACGTGTATCTAACGGTAAAAATAAAATAAGTAAAACAGTACCTCCAGTGGTCACAGGTTCCTTTGACTGTCGTAATACATCACATGTATCTGTCATATTTTGTAAACAAATATGGCGTCTGGAAACTATTAGGTGCTAGGATCATATAGCAGAAGAGAAACATTGTCACAGAGTACAAATAATATACATCGTAATAACATTATTACAGAATAAATTTTTAAAAGACTTTTGAGATGTTTGTTTTGAGATGTCGAATATAGGCGTCGGAATACATAGGTCAGGTGGCATGTAAATCCGATTTTGACGAGTTAATATAGCTTAAACTTCATACTCGTTAATACAATCAGGTGACATGTTACAAACTTTAAGGGCAATAATTATACACAAATAACAATTTTGCTTGGAATTAACAGCTAATTATGAAAGGCTGGAGACGGGGAGACAGGAAGAGAAAGAGAAAGTGAAAGTGAGAGGGAGAGAGAGGGTGGAAGGACTGATTGGATTAGAGCAACCTTTACAAGGCAGGGGCTTCTTGAGATTATATATGTTACATGTTTCTCCACTAGATAATGCCACAAGTTCCTCCAAAAATTGTGACACAACAAACAAAACAAACAAACACACACACACACACACACACACACACACACACACACACACACACACACACACACACACACACACACGCACTTGCCTGCCGGTGTAGCCGAGCGGTTCTAGGCCCTTTAGTCTGGAACCGCGCGACCGCTACGGTCGCAGGTTCTAATCCTGCCTCGGGCGTGGATGTGTGTGATGGGGACTGATGACCGCAGATGTGAAGTCCCATAGAGGGATAAAGCTTCGAAGAGCGTCGTGGAGATAAATAAACAGTGACTTGGAACACTAAACTTGTTATTTCCTTTAATGTCAATAACAGTTAGGGGAATACCAAACATAAAATGTTCGCGTTTAAACTGTAACAGAAATTTAACATGCAATTTTGTCGTATGATGACATGGTTGGAGACCATGGCTGTTATTTGAAGACAAATGTTGATGGTGTTGAGACAGCAACCAGCCACAAATTTATTTTCAGTTCTTTTATTCAAAAGGTACCGTTACCGGTTTCGAATCATTACGATACACCTTCAGACGGTTTTCATACTTTTTTTACAACATGTGGTGCGTTTTTTACAGATTAATTGTCCTAAAATATAAATAATACAGATTAATTGTCCTAAAATATAAATAATACTCATTTATAAGCACGTCACACAGGTGGTTGCGTTACAGATTGGCACTGGATGTGACTTACGTGAAATGTCGGTTTGGAGCGTTTGTTTTCAGAGATTTTGTCCAATGGATGCGAATACATTCCCGCTGCATTCTTATCGTTGCACACGTAAATTTTTCTCACTGAACACTGTAGATTTGTCACAGAATATATTTCTAACACGCACCACATGTTTCGATATATACAAAGTGCTTACAAATATATGAGTGTCAAAGACGCTATGATATACCGTAACATTATAAGATGTCCCATGTTTGGAAAAAGGTCATATATTCACTTATGCAACTGAAACGCCTTTTACACTAGTAGAGAGACACATTGATTTTGTGAGTTTTAGAGCGAATACTGTTACGTTAGTTATAAAGATGTTCCATTTTTTTTAGTACGGTATAGGTAAGACCGTACATTATTCATTTACATTTAGCATCATGAGAATTGTAGTGACATATAAATTTGCTACTTTATCTGCAGATAGGCGTAGGAATATTATTTGCTATGGAGGGTGGAAAATAATTTTTGGGAACTTTTCAGGAAAGGGTATTAGCTAACTCGGTTTGTTCATTAAGAATATAGTCTGGGGTGTTGTTTTGTGTGTCTATATTTCGACTTCTAATATATTCATAGTGGCTCCTTTTCCTACTAGAGGCAAAATTTTTAAGTTGTTCTGAATGTTTCTCACTGAATGGTTTTGTTCGACAATATGGGCTGCAAGTGCAGATTTGTTCAAGTTGCCAAGCCTTAAAACATCAATGTGTTCTTTGTATCAACTTCAAAACTTCTGCCTGTCTATCCACTGTAGAATTTTGGGCATGCATTGCATTTGAGTTTGTGTATTCCTGATTCACCTTAGGGACTCTTTGAGATATTTACATCATGGATTACTTTTCGTTGTAATTTTGTTATTTGTGGACGGTATCGCGATATTTTTCTTTTTAAAGAAGTTTGCTATGATACTGAGCCTATGTATGGGAGAGTAGCATATTTAGTTTTGGCTTCTGTGGCACACTGATTTGGCTTGGACTGCATGTTGTGTGGATTGCCGTGAAGTGGGTCTGTGGTTTCTGTTTTCATTTTGTTGTGGAGTTTTACTATTATTATGGATTTATATCTATCATTATGGTAAGATGAGTTGTCAATACTGACAGCTGTGGTGGTAGGTTTTCTGAAAATACTGAATTGATGTTTATGGTTACTATTGTAAATTACAGGTCAAGAAAGTTAATGCTTTTATTGGTTTCATGTTCAACTGAGAATTTAATATTTTTGTGCATTTCGCTTAGATCTGCTGCTAACATGCTTTCTTATTCCATTTTTAAATGATGGCATTTATTTCTTATGGGCTACAGTCTCTCTGATATTACAAGCATTACCCAATACCTTACCGCTCCCCGTTTCAAGCGTTACTTTCATTTCACATCCATCTGTCTCCGAGTAACACTCACCGTTCAGGACAACGGACTTCAAGCACTGACATATCCGAGACCCCGATCCGTGTGCTCAAATCTTCGTTCACAGTCTGCAGCGTAGCACTGTGTGTAATACCTTCCGGAAATTTAGGAAAATGGAATCTTCCTGATGGCCTTTTTCCAAGGTTCACAGGATACCAGAGCGATCAGGGTTCCGCACGAGCAATGCTTTCTGAATACGTGTTGCTTTGTGAATATCTGTTGTCTCTCTCAAGGGAATATATTCGAATCTAGTACATGCACAAGAATTCTGCATGGAAATAGCACCTTCACTATAGTTGCTCGACCAGCCCAAAGCATAGGCAGACATATGACAGCCAGTTGAATACACTTAATTTGATGATAGTGGATGAAATAACTATAGACAGAAATTAAAAACGATGTAAGAGCAGTGGAGCGAACTGACATGTGACAGGAACTACATTAAAACTTAAAATTTCGTAACATTATCAGTTATGCAAGTGTCAGGAAAAACGTCACAAAAATAAAGTCTGTTGTAATTATGGGGTATGTTGGGATGAAAGTAGATGATAAATGGAGATCTAAATAGCGCCAGACTCCCACAGTTTGCAACCTATTCCGACTATGAAAAATTCTTTTAGTTGCTGTATTACTCGTCTAACTCGCAGCACTACATCGCATTATCGATCGGCACAACTATCTTCTGTAATGCTGTAAGTTAAATATGTAATGTGTCCTAATTACATATTGTAACACATACTTTCGACCTCATGAACGAGTACTCTGGAGTACATGCAGTGTTCAAGAAGATGGTGATTCAGTGTAAATTGCAGAATAACAGATATGAAGATCACCACATAGACAAAATTGTTGTAAGACGGTTGTTGTTGTTGTGGTCTTCACGCCTGAGGCTGGTTTGATGCAGCTCTCCATGCTACTCTATCCTGTCCAAGCTTCTTCATCTCCCAGTGCTCACTGCAGCGTATATCCTTCTGAATCTGCTTAGTGTATTCATCGCTTGGTCTCCGTCTACGATTTTTATCCTCCATGCTGCCCTCCAATACTAAATTGGTGATCCCTCGATGTCTCAGAACATGTTCTACCAACCGAGCCCTTCTTCTAGTCAAGTTGTGCCACAAGCTCCTCTCCTCCCCAATTGTATTCAATACCTCCTCATTAGTTATGTGATCTACCCATCTAATCTGCAGCATTCTTCTGTAGCACCACATTTCGAAAACTTCTATTCTCTTCTTGTCTAAACTATTTATCGTCCACGTTTCACTTCCATACATGGCTACACTCCATACAAATACTTTCAGAAATGACTTCCTGACATTTAAATCTATACTCGATGTTAACAAATTTTTCTTCTTCAGAAACGCTTTCCTTGCCATTGCCAGTCTGCATTTTATATCCTCTCTACTTCGACCATTATCAGTTATTTTGCTCCCCAAATAGCAAAACTCCTTTACTACTTTAAGTGTCCCATTTCCTAATCTAATTCCCTCAGCATCACCCGACTTAATTCGACTACATCCCATTATCCTCGTTTTGCATTTGTTGATGTTCATTTTATACCCTCCTTTCAAGACACTGTCCATTCCGTTCAACTGCTCTTCCAAGTCCTTTGATGTCTCTGACAGAATTACAATGTCATCGGCGAACCTCAAAGTTTTTATTTCTTCTCAAAGGATTTGATACCTACTCCTAACTTATCTTTTGTTTCCTTCATTTCTTGCTCAATATACAGATTGAATAACATCGGGGATAGGTTACAATCCTGTCTCACTCCCTTCCCAACCACTGCTTCCCTTTCATACCCCTCGACTCTTATAACTGCCATCTGCTTTCTGTACAAAATGTAAATAGCCGTTCGCTCCCTGTATTTTACCCCTGCCACCTTCAGAATTTGAAAGAGAGTATTCCAATCAACATTGTCAAAAGCTTTCTCTAAGTCTACAAATGCAAGAAACGTAGATTTGCCTTTCCTTAACCTATCTTCTAAGATAAGTCGTAAGGTCAGTATTGCCTCACGTGTTCCAACATTTCTACGGAATCCAAATTGATCTTCCCCGAGGTTAGCTTCTATCAGTTTTTCCATTCGTCTGTAAAGAATTCGCATTAGTATTTTGCAGCTGTGACTTATTAAACTGATAGTTCGGTAATTTTCACATCTGTCAGCACCTGCATTCTTCGGGATTGGAATTATTATATTCTTCTTGATGTCTGAGGGTATTTCGCCTGTCTCATACATCTTGCTCACCAGATGGTACAGTTTTGTCAGAACTGACTCTCCCAAGGCTATCAGTATTTCTAATGGAATGTGGTCTACTCCGGGGGCCTTGTTTCGACTCAGGTCTTTCAGTGCTCTGTCAAACTCTTCACACAGTATCATATCTCCCATTGCATCTTCATGTACATCCTCTTCCATTTCCATAATATTGTCCTCAAGTACATCGTCCTTGTATAGACCCTCTATATACTACTTCAACCTGTCTGCTTTCCCTTCTTTGCTTAGAACTGGGTTTCCACCAAAGCTCTTGATATTCATGCAAGTGGTTCTCCTTTCTCCAAAGGTCTCTTTAATTTTCCTGTAGGCAGTATCTATCTTACCCCTAGTGATATGCACCTCTACATCCTTACATTTGTCCTCTAGCCATCCCTGCCTAGCCATTTTGCACTTCCTGTCGATCTAATTTTAAAGACATTTGTATTCCTTTTTGCCTGCTTCATTTACCGCATTTTTATATTTTCTCCCTTATCAATTAAATTCAATCTGTCTTCTGTTACCCAGGGATTTCTACTAGCCCCCGTCTTTTTACCTATTTCATCCTCTGCTGCCTTCACTACTTCATCCCTCAGAGCTACCCATTCTTCTTCTACTGTATTTATTTCCCCCGTTCCTGTCAATTGTTCCCTTATGCTCTCCCAGAAACTCTCTACAACCTCTGGTTCTTTCAGTTTATCCAGGTCCCATTTCCTTAATTTCCCACCTTTTTGCAGTTTCTTCAGTTTCAATCTGCAGTTCATAACCAATAGATTGTGCTCTGAATCCACATCTGCCCCTGGAAATGTCTTACAATTTAAAACCTGGTTCCTAAATCTCTGTCTTACCATTAGATAATCTATCTGATACCTTTTATTATCTCCATGTATACAACCTTCTTTCATTATTCTTAAACCAAGTGATAGCTATGATTAAGTTATGCTCTGCGCAAAATTCTACCAGGCGGCTTCCTCTTTCATTTCTTAGCCCCAATCCATATTCACCTACTATGTTTCCTTCTCTCCCTTTTCCTACTCTTGAATTCAAGTCACCCATGACTATTAAATTTTCGTCTCCCTTCACTACCTGAATAATTTCTTTTATCTCATCATACCTTTCATAAATTTCTTCGTCCTCTGCAGAGCTAGTTGGCATATAAACTTTTACTACTGTAGTAGGCGTGGGCTTCGTGTCTATCTTGGTCACAATAATGTGTTCACTATGCTGTTTGTAGTAGCTTACCCGCACTCCTATTTTTTTTATTCATTATTAAACCTACTCCTGCATTGCCTCTATTTGATTTTGTATTTATAACCCTGTATTCACCTGACCAAAAGTCTTGTCCCTCCTGCCACCGAACTTCACTAATTCCCACTATATCTAACTTTAACCCTTTGTTTCCTGACATAAGAAAAAATTTACTTTTTAACATTTTCTTTGCAGAATTTATGCTATTGTGGCCTCAAAGGACGGTAGGATTTTTTGTAAAATTTTATTTTATTTTTCACAACTTTTTTCTCTCCTGGTACTTAGAAGTACCGTCAGACTCCATGTACAGAATCACAACATGCGCAGAAAAATGCTCCAATTTTTATAACTTGTACCTTATTCCACATAAATATTAAATATTTTTACATTAGAAAATTAATTAACCGAAATATGATATTTCTGAATTATTTTTTTTTTAATTTCGCATAAATTTATTCTAGAGCAACTTCACAATACATAGTAACTTAGCTATACATTTTTGACAGTATATACATATCACATATTTACTGATACCTCATGAAATTTTAGGAAACAGTTCTTTTTCTCATTGCAGCACAAATACACTTTACATGTACTACATTGTGAATGTGGTCTCGACTGAATTTTATTTTCGCACACATTTCGCATCGTCCTCTTTTACAACTGAACACTACAAAATGGTTTCCTCGGTTGCCAAGACGTACATCCTTCGGAACAGAAAAGTTATCCTTCCTTCTCTTTGGGAGAGTTATTTCATCTTTACCAGAGTTTCTCTTTTTGAGATTTGGCACTTGCTGTTCATTCATTAGCCCTAGTGCCACAGCACACCTGAATTCCAGCAGTGGCAGTGCCCCATGTAGATAACTGAAAATGACGTAAGCATTGACAGAAGCAATTTCTATTGCTCCCCAGAAGAGACGGTACCACTTTCTTTGATCGCTTGTCAAGACCATAAGTAGAATGTAATCTGTCTGCATGATCCACACCACCCATGTTTTTATTGTAATCACAATATCTGGACATGGTATAGTCATACTAGTTCCATCTTTCTGTTTTCTTGTCACTACCCTCTGTTCAATGCCATGGAAGTTTGACGCAAAATGCACTACTTTATTTTCCTTCCATTGAAATACTGTTAGGTCTAAAGATGATTCTCTGTGATTTGATTTAGACACTTTTCTTTAGGTAAATTCCCTGGCAAACCTTTCCTGTTTGTTCTAATTGTTCCACGGGCAAATGTATTTACCGATTCCTGTGTGAGAAAAAGTGGACAGAACAACTAGTGAGAGGTAACGCACTGTTGCTACAATAAAGTGTTCGCACAACCTGACGGTACTAATAAGTCCGCTTTAAATTTTCCACTTTATCTCATTCACTTGTAACGTAATGCTTCAAACTATTATAAAAAAACAAAGAAGGTAAGTACGTACAATGGAAAACTCAACGGAAGTTTCAATAAATTGCGCACAAATTCAGGCAACACCATGGAAACAAGCACATACGATCTTCTGTTTTCACAGCAGCGCGCGAAAAACAATTTCAAGCTCTGACCGCCAGAGAGGTCTATGTATCGCACAATAACATCTGTGAAACAGTAGAGCAGAGTTACTGTTACGTACCGACAGACTCTCAGATCACGAAACTGGACCACGAGAAAATAATTAGAGTCAAAACTTACTGGTACTTTTAAGTACCGTCAGGCAACAAAGGGTTAACCTATCCATTTCCCTTTTTAAATTTTCTAACCTACCTGCCCGATTAAGGGATCTGACATTCCACGCTCCGATCCGTAGAATGCCAGTTTTCTTTCTCCTGATAACAACATCCTCTTGAGTAGTCCTCGCCCGGAGATCCGAATGGGGGACTATTTTACCTCCGGAATATTTTACCCAAGAGGACGCCATCATCATTTAATCATACAGTAAAGCTGCATGCCTCGGGAAAAATTACGGCTGTAGTTTCCCCTTGCTTTCAGCCGTTCGCAGTACCAGAACAGCAAGGCCATTTTGGTTAGTGTTACAAGGGCAGATCAGTCAATCATCCAGACTGTTGCCCTTGCAACTACTGAAAAGGCTGCTGCCCCTCTTCAGGAACCACACGTTTGTCTGGCCTCTCAACAGATACCCCTCCGTTATGGTTGCACCTGCGGTACGGCTATCTGTATCGTTGAGGCACGCAAGCCTCCCCACCAACGGCAAGGTCTATGGTTCATGGGGGGCTAAGACGGTATCTCGTTCTTGTGTTAAAGGTTAAAACAACTGCTGAAATGATTTTAAAAAGTTATCACTTTTTAATTGAATTTTCTCTTTATGAGAGTACGGAAGGGCACTCTGTTTTAATTGTTAAAAACCATTCAGCAGTCAATATGGCACAAAATATTTCTTTGTTAAAGACAACCGGTTTCAACAGACTTTGCTGTCATCTTCAGGTCTTAAACTTTTTGCTGTAAAACATATTCATTTTACGCTGAACTTCATGTAAAATACATCAATACATAAAAACCAGCACATTGTAAAGGTCTGTCATTGCTAAACTATTTAAAAACATAAAGCACCCTGTGGAACCGGCTATGTCCATATACATATTGCTCACAGATGCTTGTTACACCATGGTTCAAATGGCTCTGAGCACTATGGGACTTAACATCTGTGGTCATCAGTCCCCTAGAACTTAGAACTACTTAAACCTAACTAACCTAATGACATCACACACATCCATGCCCGAGGCAGGATTCGAACCTGCGACCGTAGCAGTCGCGCGGTTCCGGACTGCGCGCCTAGAACCGCTAGACCACCGCGGCCGGCTGTTACACCATACAAATGCGGTACACAACAGCGCATCTGCTTACATATGTTGGTTATATTCTAAACAGTGCGAATCCAGTTTTGCACTTTTTGTCTGTAACAACGAGAGGCAGAACTTCAGCATACTGATTTCGATCCTTTCGGTAGCACTTCTGGTGATTGTATATAATGTCATAAAAATTGTATGCCATTCTATTACTTTGGCGCCAGCTGATTCAATACTTGTAGTGAAAATCAACTCGAAATTGACGCTGAGAAGGCAGTAGCAAATGGTGACAAAGTCTAGAAGGCGTTTGATACAGTTTCACACTGTCCTTTAATGAACAAAATATCACCTTACGGACAATTTCACCTCTCTGTTACTGGTTTCAGGATTTTCTAGTTAGATGAACTTTGTACGTTGCGTTGTCAACGTAATATCGGGCCCGCCACAAGGGGGCTTCACAGAGCCGTTACTGTTTACGGTGTGTGAAAAAGATCTGGAAGCTTAGGGAGCCGCTGAGAAGCTTTTTGCGGATGATGATGTATGTAAGAAAGTCGAAACGTCATCAAATTGGTAGATCCACGCTAGGAAGATGAGTTAACGGTTGACATTCAACATAAACAAATATAACATAAACGGAAAGACGCAGTGTTGCTCCATAGTTCCATTTACAATTGCCAATTAATTTCTGGAAAGAATAACTTTTTGTTTGTCTGGGACCGTTACCTTGCAGGATTAACAGGTAATATCCAAAGCATAGCGGTGCGTGTCACTATGAGCTCGTCTAGTAGTCACGAGGGCATTACAGATACCACATCAGTGACAGAGATTGATTGCTTTTTTTCCTAGTTTACAAATAAAATTTATTCTTTGTAAAATAACACTAAAAATTTTTTCGACAGTTTCATTCTCTTGCCAAAGGAAAAAGTCCTATGAATACGTGTCTAGAAACGTGTCGTTGCCGCTGTAGATGGCTCTGGCGAATGACAGTCTCTCTGACCACGTGCCGTGTATTTCTTGTGTGTAGCAGGCTGTGTGTTTGACTCGTCAAACTGCAAGCAGCAGAGTGGTCCGATGTTCACATCGGGAACAAGCCGAGATGGTATTTGTGAACGGCCAAGGTGATGGAAACGGTCGAGAGGGAATACGTTACCAAAAGAGTCAAGTAACATATTACTACACAACTAGCTCGAGAAGTATATTAGGAAAAGCCCGCCCGGTTAGCAGTGCGGTCAAACTTTCCGGACTGGGAAGGAGCGCCTGGTTCCCGGCACGAATCCGCCCGGGGACTTGGGTCGAGGTCCGGTGAGCCGGCCAGTCTGTGGATGGTTTTTAGGCGGTTTTCCATCTGGCTCGGCAAATGAAGGCTGGTACCCCTTATTCCGCCTCAGCTACACTATGTCGGGGGGGGGGGGGGGGGGGGGGAACCACCGGGGGCAGAACCGCACAATAACCCTGATTGAGTGGTTCGGTGTGGGGCGGCGGAGGGGTGAAGTGGAGTGCGGTAGTCGTCGTGGGGTTGTGGACCACTGCGGCTGCGGCTGGGACGGAGCCTCTCCGTCGTTTCTAGGCCCCCGGGTAACATACAGTGCTATGCAATACAATAGTAAGAGGGCTGAGATCTCATACGGAATCTCTGATGCTGGTTCTTCCATTCATCATTCGCAAACTGAACAGGAACACAGGGAAATGGTGATGGTCCTGAAACATCCCCTGGAACAGAACCACCCTCACGCTAAAATTTGCTGGTTCTTAATTGAAACAGTGTTAGTTGTGTCGATCGGACATGAGTGAGGACTGATTAACAGGGCGAGAACGCTTCGTACGAAACCTGACCGTGCTGCCTAAAACGAAAAGCCTCTATTTTCTTTACGAATATTAATCAGTGCTTCAGTTTACGGGAAAGGTTGCTTTGTAAGAATAATAGTTTACACCATTTACTTCGTTTGTTGACTTCACAACTAACACACTTACTAACAATGTCTCTATCAAACCATGCTCATATTAACAGTTAAATTTAGTTCCATTTGCACGCTGATGGTTGGCACTGCTGTATTGCTTTTCACTATGAAACTATCGTGCTATACGGCTCCACGGTAGTCTTAATAATTGCTGTAATATTAACATATTTCGTCAATGAATGCTACTTACCAAGAAGGATGATAATGTGAGTCTTGAGCTTCTCCCGGCGTATGAAATCTTCAGACGACTTACGGGAATGCAACCGGATGACGCATTCAACAACCGTACACGTCACCAGGCTGCATTCCCAAAAGTAGTCTGAACAATGGCGTAGCTGATTTGTCCTCTGGTTCTTATTTATTTATTTTTGTTTGGTTTCAGGCAGTGCCCGTTTCACCTGATACAATTAGTTCACATAATGATACAAACAAAACATTAGGCTAACTCCATTACAAAATATAAAACATATTTGGAATAGATAAGTAGGCAACAAAGTACATAGTATGACTCCACACTGTTATAACAAAATCCAAGAAATTTTAACATGAAATCCAATTATACACATACACAAAGAAATATAAGTAAATATCTTGAAATTTTGAAGTTAACTTTATGAATGAGGGTGAAATGGCACCACGTTCATTTGGCAACGGACCTATTCATGAAACTAAGAGCTACTCTAAGAGAAAAAAATCCTTGATTTTTAATATGTTGTGCTGTATAAACGTATGATCGTATTTACCACATTCTTTTGATCTGTGTACAATATTGTCTATGAGACAGGAATGAAAGCCTGGAGAGGGAATTGAATTTAACAAATGTCTCGTTTTGTTAGTGTTTATTTGACCTGCTCTTAGTCTGTTAATACAATGATGAAAAAAAATCGCAACACCAAAGAGGAGTTGTGCGACATAAACGAAAGTTGGTAGATCATCTGAAAGATGATATCTATTCCAGTTTCGCGCGAGACGCGTAAGAGTGGCGCTAGTAGCGTTACTACGAGGAAGCGTATCAGGTTTGCTTTAAATGCGCGCTGTCATGGGCGTTAGTTACCTTTGGGATTGGAAGTAGTGAATTGGTGTTAGTCAAGATTGCCTTTTAGGTGACAAAGACGCCATTATCAGCACCTCACTAAGTTCGGAAGAGGCTTTGTAACAGAGCTACTAAGAATTGGATGTTCCTTCTGCGATATAGCAGAAAGATTTGTCAGGAATGCAGCCACTGTGCATGGCTGTTGGCAGCGGTGG
The DNA here is from genome assembly GCF_021461385.2 of Schistocerca piceifrons. Lineage (NCBI taxonomy): Eukaryota > Metazoa > Arthropoda > Insecta > Orthoptera > Acrididae > Schistocerca > Schistocerca piceifrons. The sequence goes on along the minus strand of NC_060138.1, from coordinate 1,162,341,324 downwards.
TCACGAGAATGTATAGTCGTAAGAAGATCGGGCACCGAACGGCCACCTGGCACTAGCGAGACGGAAGACCAGCGTGTTCGGCTTATGACTCTGGCGTATCGTACTGCGTCTGCAGCAGAAATCTGAGCAGCATTTGGTACCACAGTGACACAACGAACTACTATTCTTTAAGAGCAGCTCCAAGCTAGACGCCTTATAGTACGAATTCCAATGACCCCAAACCACCGCCTTTCGCGACCACATTGGTGTCAAGCAAAAGCTCATTGGAAGGGCAGGTTGGATGCCTGTTGTGTTTTCTGATGAAAGCTGGTTCGACCCCAGTGCTAGTGGTGGCCGCGTGTTGTTTAGAGGGAGGCCAGTTGATGGCCTGCAGCCAATCTATCTACGTGCTAGGAACACTGGACCTACAGCTGGAGCTACGGTCTAGGGTGCAATTTCGTATGATAACAGGAGCACACTCGTGGTTGTCCCACGCACGCTGACTACAAATTTACACATCAGTCTGGTGATTCGACCTTCTGGACTGCCATTCATGAAGCCTTCCAAGCGTTATTTGTGAACAGGATAAAGCTTGCCAACGTATCGCTGTTGCAACCCAACATGCTGAACAGTATGTCGATCAACAGATCTGTCCCCAATCGAGTACATACGAAACATCATCTGACAACTCCAGAGTCATCCAACACAGCATTAAGAGGTGTGATTCCGTAGATTTTTCCCACCGTCTTACATGTTTATGCTCTACACGGGTATGCTGCCTGATATGACTGTACACTCATCTGACTGCCATCATCACGTACGATTGCTGAGTGTAAAATTAAGCCGAATCTGAATGTTCATCAGAAACGGCGTCTCCTTTATACTCCGGGTACATACCACTGTGCCTGCGCGAGAAGCGGAAGAAATGCCTTCTGCGAAGCGAAGAATTACAGCGCCGCCAGCGTAGAAACTGGCGAAAGTGATAAATCGCAAATTGAGATTTAGCTGGTCGAAAACGAGACGGTTGTTGCTTTATATCAGAAAAAAATAAGGTTCCATATCGTGCTTAAAGGACAACCATTATCTATTCATAATGATATCATATAATCGTATTTCGATGGATTCCTTGAGCGCACAATCCCAGTAACGAGAAGCAGGAGCAATGATTTGCGTGTCTTTAAACGATGTGTTATGCCTTTCACTGAGACAATGTTCTGCGAAGGCAGATTATCCAGGCTGGAGCAAACGTATCTGACGCAGATGTTCCACACATCGGTCATGAACAGTGCGAATAGTCTGGCCAATATAGGCCTTTCCATAATGACAGGGAATTTTATAAACTCCAGGCTTTCTCAATCCCAAATCATCTTTAAAAGATCCAAACAGGGTTGTAGACTTGGCTGAAGGCAAAAGGACACTTTTAATATCATATTTCCTGATATTTCCAGATATTTTTGAAGAAATACTTCCAGCAAAGGGTAGCTGGTTCACTTGACGCTCCAAACTGAAAAGCAAGATTAATTTGACGAGCAGTATATCAGTTGAGCTTGAAGGCAGCCTTAAGACGATCAAGTTCCTGTGTCAAATTTTCGGAATCAGACATGGTATAAGCTCTGTTGACCAAAGTACGTAGAACTCCCATGCATGCGCTGATGTGGTGGATGACAACTCGTAGAATGAAGATAGCGGTCCGTATGTGTGAGTTTATGGTATGCGCCATGTCTCACGGTACCATTTCCTTTTTCGTGTACTAGAACATCCAAAAAAGATAATTTGTCAATTTTTTCAATTTCGATCGAAAATTTGATGCGTGGATGAAGACAGTTAAAATGATCTAAAAACCGATTAAGAGCTTCCATTTCATGGGGTCAAATAATGAAAATATCATCCACGTATCTCCAAAAACATAAAAACATGTAGTTTGAAGAGAATGAGTCCTGAGTGCGATATATTCAAAATCTTCCATAAAAAGATTTGCGACAATAGGGGAAGGAGGACTCCCCATAGCCACGTCAGTTTGTTCAAAAATACGTCATTAAATAAAAAATATGTCCATGTCAACACATGGCGGCACAGCTCAGTAGTTTTATGATCCAAAAGTTGACCGACCAACAACAGACTCCTCCCAAGGTACCTGGGTGGAAAGAGAAACCACATCAAAACTAACTAAAAGATCAGATGTTCCAAGTCATAAATACTTCAACAGTCGATTTGGATAAATGATGTTCACATTTCCCAACGTAAGGGCTGAGGACGGAAGCAAGATATTTAGCTAAATTGTAAGTAGGAGAGCCCAAATTACTAACGATAGGATTAAGAAGAGTCCCAGGTTTATGCACCTTCGGTAAGCCGTACAACCTGGTTGGTAATGCCACTCCTGAATGAAGTTTCTTGATGGTGTCCTTTGGCATAGAGCTCTTATTAATAAGTGAAATGGTCTTCCGCTTTATCCGGTCTGTAGGATCGCTCGGAAGTTTACGGTAAGCAGAATCATCCAACAAACAGGCCATTTTAGCCAAATAAACTTCACGGGACAAAACAACAGTAGCACTACCTTTATCAGTAAGAATAACTACAACATCCTTATCTTCTCTCAACGTCCGAATGGCCTTCCTTTCACTGGAAGAAATATTACTCTGTGGTGGCGGTGCTCGACGACGATGGTAAAAAACTTCCTGTCAAATTTCCTCTGCCAAATCTTCAGGAACGCGAGCAATGGACTGCTCAACAGCGCTAATAAAATCAATGGTAGGCAGGTTCCTTGGTGTAGTAACTAAGTTCATACCTTTTTCCAAAACCGACAACGTAGCATTGTCCAATTTCTTATCGGTGGACGACGAGTAATGTCATCGGACGTGGATGGTTGTTGGCGAAGTCGGAGAAACTTCGAAGATTGTTTTTTAATAGTATTCTTCTGCGTGGAATCCTAATAGGCCCACGAAGCTTCATCAACCCACTTCCAGGATGCGGGAGACAGACGAGACGAAAGTTCTAAATGCAAGAAATACAATTCTTTGGAGGTCAGATCCAACTGTTGACGTGTGAAACGAATTCTCTACCGTACTAACGCCAAACTAGCAAGTTTCTTGATCCTTTTTGCCATTTTAGTATCAATAAAGTGAGAAAATTTAGGAAATTTGGGAACAATACCTTCATCACGGGATCTCAATAAAAATACAAGTGAACTCAGCAACTTCCCTTTCTTCTCGCGAAATTTATCAAATTTCTTAACAAGAATCACGATCTCCTCCCCGTAGAGGTTTTTGGTGTGATTAATTGTTCACGTATTGAACGAACAAGTGCAGTAGTCATGGAACTCCATAGCAGACACAGTCATCCACCACCTCTACAACACAATGCATGCGCATTTGCGTGCTTGCATTCAGCATTGTGATGGATACACGGGCTATTAATGTTTCAGCATCTCACATTCTCCTGACGTATCTAGCGCTAACACTAATCTGTGATCTTGCAGTGTTTATCACTTAAATGAGTTACCTTGTCGCGTTACAATATATGTAAATGATCTAGCAGAAAGGGTAGGATGCTCTCTAAAACGGCTCGCAGGTGATGCGGTATAACAAAGTAGAAACGCCAGAGGATAGTAACGATTTGCAGAATGACATCCAGAGAACTAAAGATGATGCAGGCTCTGACAGTGGACCTGAACATAAATAAATGCAAAATATTGCTCATACACAGGAAAAGAAATACACTTCTGTGTAGCTATACTACTGATGACAAACCGCTGGAAACAGTATCTCGAGTAAAATATCTAGGAGTAATTATCCAGAGCGACCTTAAGTGGAATGACCACATAAAACAAACAGTGGGGAAAGCAGATGAAGAGGAAGAACATTAAAAAAATGTAACTCATCCACGAAGGAAGTGGCTTATAAGGCGCTTGTTCGACCGATTCTTTAGTATTTTTCATCTATCAGGGATCCCCACCAGATAGCACTGAAAGAAGAGAGAGAGAGAAATCCAAAGAAGAGCGGCACGTTTCGTCACGGGATCATTTAATCGAAACGAGAGCGTTACGGAGATGCTCAACGAACTCTATTGGCAGACGTTACAAGAGAGACGTTGCACATCACGGAAATACTTACTTTCCAGGAGGAGTCAAACATCACGTTACTTCCTCCCACATACGTCTCGCCTAATGGCAATGAGGATGAAATTCGAGAAATTAGAGCCAATACAGAAACTTACCGACAATCATTCTTCCCACGTGCTATTCGCGACTGTAACAGGGTTGGAGAGCCCAGTTAGCGGTACAAAAAGTACTCTCCACCACACACCATTCACCTAATGGTGATAATGATGTAGATGATTCCCGAAATTTAATTACTCTACGTTATTTATTTTTTGGTGTTGCGATTTTTTCCCGTGCAGTAACAGTTTACCTTTTCACGAGCGGCGAGTTGTGAAACCGCAAGTTGAGTAGAATCTGTTGCTGCATCGCCCATTAGCATGTGCCCTTCATGTTACGGCCCGTGTCCACTAACTTTGTTCATTCGGGTTTTGCTTGGTTGGCGAGTTTACCACGAAAATCACTGTAAGGCAGGGGTATATCGGTGGGAAGTATACGCCGCACCCTTTTCGGAAGTTTGTCTGCACATTCGCTCGTGTCTAAATGCCCACACCCTCCACTAATAAGCAAATAATTACTCGACTGGATACGTCTGTTCCAAGCGATATCTCAACAAGGACCGCCGTCGTCTCGCATAAAAGAGCATGAGCGGCTGCACTTACGCACTGTTGAACAAAACAGGGAGACAACGCCTCCAAACGGAAAAGGGCACTCATTTCCGAATGTTCGTGAGAACTAGCGATGCGGAACGGGTGTGTGTGGCTACGTCATACTAATGCCGATAGTAGTGCCCTTACAGCACACGCAGTAAGTTGTCACATGGAGCATAGACGTAGACGAAAACATTAAGAGTAATAAGTATAGTAAGTTACTTTATACTAGTAGCAAATGGTGCTTACGAAGCCACTCATACAACAGAAAAAAGCCTGTCTAATTTTACAGTTGCTCTGGAATTATTCACGAGAAATAACTGGCGATCAAAACGTTGTTTTAAAAATAAAAAACGTACCCACAATGGCTGAAAATCTGACACGGGCAGTTACTCAAACAAATCTTTTGCAAAAAAGTGACTAGACCTGATCTAAAAGTGTCAGCTGAAAAAGGATAATTCACAAAAGTATTTAAAAAAACATAGACAAAAGCACAAATTTGTAGAATTGACTGGATTACTAAATTTAAATATCTTGCAGGAATTACACACCAGAATGGACTAGAAAAATTTTCAATAGACTTGCAAGTTAAGAAAATCAAAAGAGTATATATATATATATATATATATATATATATATATATATATGAAACTAAAACGCTATACCACTTTGCTAAGACAAGAATGTTTGTACGCTTGTAAGTACTTAACGATGAATTAAAAACTGGACGGAACAGAGACACATGAAAGACGGATTACTGGAAAAATAATCGGTGCAGCAGAAACAGTTAATGTTTAGAACATGAGAAGTAAAGAGAAGGACTGCGACAATATAGAGCAAATACCAGAAGTAATGACAAAGTGAGGATTAATCTTTCTTTGAACACCTCTACCGAATGCATAAGAACAGGCTAACACAACAAATTTTCATGTATATCTGGAAAAAGAAATCGACAATAGCACCAGATACAGAAATAACTAGAAAGAAATAACACCAATGAATTGGAAGTAACACAAACGAACCTTTTTAAGAATAAAATATTTATTTAATTTGTTCTTATTAGAAACGTCAGACCCTCTCTTACAACGGACAATGGTTTCTCACATACAGTACCTTTATTACATTATAATTACCTAAGAAACAACAATTACAATATGACAATTGTTTTAACATAATTTCAGTGTATATAGTGATTATGTGACTAAATAATATTAGTAGCTAATAAAGTTAATGCTGGCAGTAGACCTAATCCTGCTGCTGCTCCTTCTGCCATTAATAATGATAATGATAATAATAATAACAATGATGATAATGGGAGACATAAAAAGAATTTATAGGCGTAAAAATAGATGTTCCGTGATACGTTGAGTTCTGTGGCAAGAAATTTTAAGGAGATTGCACCAGCTAAGAATACTGGGAAGTGAGAAAGATCTGGTTGCTTTAGTAGATATGTCACTGTCTTCTGAAGCTGGAGATGTTATTCCATTTTCTAATACACTGAAGACCAAAGAAACTGGTACACCTGCCTAATGTCATGTAGGGCCACTGCGAGCACGTAGAAGTGCCGCAACACGACCTGGGATGGACTCGACTAATGTCTGAAGTAGTGTTGGAGGAAACTGACATCATGAATCCATCCTGCAGGGCTGCCCTTAAATCCGTAAGAGTACGAGGGGGTGGAGATCTCTTCTAAACAGCAAGGCATCCCAGATTTGCCCAATAATGTTCATGTCGGAGGAGTTTAGTGGCAAGCGGAAGTATTTAAGCTCAGAAGATTAATTCTATAGCAATTCTGGAAGTATGGGGTGTCGCATTGTCCTGATGGATTTGTCCAAGTCCGTCGGAATGCACAATGGACATGAATGGATGCAGGTGATCAGACAGGACGCTTAAGTACGTGTCACTTGTCAGAGTCGTATCTAGACGTATCAGGAGCCCCATATCACTCCAACTATACACGCCTCACACCATTACGGAGCTTCCATCAGCTTGAGCAATCCCCTGCTGACATCCAGGGTCCATGGATTAACAAGGTTGTCTAAACACCCGTACACGTCCATCCGCTCGATACAATTTGTAACGAGATTCGTCGGACCAGGCAACATGTTTCCAGTCACCAACAGTTTAATTTCGGTGTTGAAGGTCCCAGGCGAGGCGTAAAGCCTTGTGTCGCGCAGTTATCAAGGGTACACGAGTGGGCCTTCGGCTCCGAAATCGTTGAATGGTTCGCACACTGACACTTGTTGATGGCCCAGCATTGAAATATGCAGAAGAGTTGCACTTCTGCCACGTTGAAAGATTGTCTTCAGTTGTCGTTCGTCCCGTTCTTGCACGATTTTTTTCCGGCCGCAGCGATATGGGAAATTTGATGTTTTACCGTATTGCTGATATAGACGGTACACTCGTGAATTTGTCGTATGGGAAAATCGCCACTTCATCGCAACTTCGGATATGCTGTGTCCCATCGCTCGTGAACCGACTATAACACCGCGATCAAAATCACTTAACTCTTGATGACCTGCCACTGTAGCAGCAATAACCAACCTAACAACTGCGCCAGAACCTTGCTGCCTTACACAGGCGTTGCCGACCTCAGCGCCATATTCTGCCTGTTTACATATCTCTGTATTTGCATGCCTATAGCAGTTTCTTTGGCGATTCAGCGCATAATGCTTGAGGGTATTCCAGACATGGGTTCTTGCTGCTGTGAAGGACTGTCAGACTGTGGCTCGACGATGCAACGGGACAGAAAGGATTTTGTTTTGATGGAAGAAGGTCTTTCTCTAACATTGTTTCGAGAACAGAGGCAAGGTTGAGGAAAAATATTACGGACAATGTGCATTGGTAACACAGCAGATATGGACACCGCTTGTCTGTACGCAGCCAGGACAGTTGTGTATTGGACGGTGAGATATGATCGAAGTATCGAACGTCACAGATATAACGAACACGAGCATTCATATCCAGTTCCAGGAGACGCGAGCTTTCCTGAGAAAGACCTCGCAGGATAACGTCGCCGTAATCAATAACTGAAAATTCCGTTGTTGGTGCAAGTCCGTTTTTCAGGTGAAGAGGGAAGAGCTTTTCGTATTTTTGTAGTGCATGGAGAGATGATAATGCCTTCTTGCACACTGCAATTATGTGTTCAGTTCAGTTTAGGTTTTCATCTGTTATTACTTGCATACATGTTCTTTACTGAGAGGGAGTGAAGTTGATTTATGTCCGTTTTATGATTAAAGATAGTAGGAATTCCCGCTATTTTTGGCTAATGAGCCTAGAAAAAAACCGACCAGTACCGCTTGGATTTTGGATGGGCTGACCTCTAACGCTATGTCGTGCCCCCATTTTGGTAGTGCACACAGGTCTGTATTGAGATTATCAATAGTTGTCTTCAGGTTTATTGATTTTGCCTAGATGCTACTGGGGGTCATCAGCTTACAGCGGTATTTGCAGCAGGACAAAAATGACAACATGTAATTGACATATGACATACAGGACATAAAATCCCGTCCGAGGCCTGCAATCATTTTTATGTTCATAATGCCGGCCGATGTGGCCAAGCGGTTCTAGGCGCTTCAGTCTGGAACCGCGGGACCGATTACGGTCGTATGTTCGAATCCTGCCTCGGGCATGGATGTGTGTGATGTCTTTAGGTTAGTTAGGTTTAAGTAGTTCTAAGTTCTAGGGGACTGATGACCTCAGATGTTAAGTCCCATAGTGCTCAGAGCCATTTGAACCATTTTATGTTAATAATGGGCAACCAATGCTGTACAATCACAATAGAATCATGAAATGTTCAACTGACTCTTTTATTAGAACATGTTAGACGTTTCGGGATTACACCCATCTTCAGACATCTGTACAAAACATCAGTGAACAGCACACTCAACACGTCTCAACGTTACAGAAAATGAGATCGGGGTCTGATACTGCCTGTCTCCAATATGACTTTATGGTGCCAGGCATCACTTACTGCTATTGAGACGACAGGTACAAACGAAACCATTACACTGCACTTGGAGAGAAATTTAGGCTCCTAAGTTTTTCACAGTCGACAGTGTCTAAGAAACACATGATAGTCGCCGTCAGTCGGCTCTTGGTATCCATGGCAAGCTTGAGGTCATCTTTTACCTTTATTTGGGCAGAATTTTTGTTTACGTCAACATGATTGGCATTCGCTTATCATGTTGTTTGTAGTGAGGTAGTTTGTTAGCTGGTCGTGGATTATATATCCTATGTCTTTGGATAGTGCAGGAAGAATGCAAATAGGTCGGTAATCAGAGGATACTGTGGCTTAACTAGTCATTGTTTCCAGGCCTCTGGGAAAGCACTTTTGGTGAGGAAGTGGTAGAAGTTACAGTAGGCAGTAGTGGGTAAATAATAAACATCACTGGGATTCAAACACCATCGTGTCCAGCAAACGCTGGTCTGATACGCAGGATGCCTGTTATGACAGTATTGTTCTGATGGAATCTTTCGAGGCTACAGTCGTTTACCCCATGAAATAGCTAAAAATGAAATGTCGTGTGGCTAGGGCCTGCCGTTGGGTAGACCGTTCGCCTGGTGCAAGTCTTTCGGTGACTTGCGTGGCGAATGAAATAGCTAGTGGATCTCTGTTTCGTTTGTGGTTCATCTGTAGTTGGACATAATGTGAAGTGTCTGTTCAGTTCTTCGGCTGGCATCAGCTGCCGCTTTTACTTTGCCTGTACCAAGACCCGGCAGGCTTTTCCTTAGAATAGCGGGTGTATTTCAGTTGTCGGTTAATTTGTGGGAGTACACGAGTCTTACAAATACTGAATTTAGAAGATTTCCAAGAAATTAGAGATAGGGACCAACATGGATAGAACACAGGATATGACATGGAGAGAAGTGGAGTATTGGAAAAATAAGAAACCGCAGAGAAAAAAGAGCAATTGAATTGTTAAGTGATCTTAGTTAGTCAGTATTGAGAATGAAAATTATAAAAATAAACAGTTGCGCTTCTCAAGTAGTCTTTAATTAAAACGTATATTTTGAATCATTAAGCTGCAATTCACGACCAGTTTGCTATAGCTAATAGAAAAATCACACACTTTTAGTACTTACCGATATGACGTCCTTTCTGCTGCGACTGCCAGTACCTGTACTTCATTCATGAGAGAAATCAACAGAATAATAATTGCGCAACCTTTTGGCAATGCACGGATTGTTTACCTGCAATGCAGTTAGCTGCGGCGACAGTAATGTCATCGATGCGCGGACTCCAGCGTCGGAGGGTCATCTTTTTTGGAGACGGTCGCTTCTTTAACAACTCCCATCTAGAAGTGCCCCTACTTCGACCACGGAAACAACTGGCGCCGTTCCGTGTTTGGCGTCAGATCATTTCCTCCCATACTGCTGTGGCAGAAAGGCTCCTTCTTTAGGAACGACAGTAAAATTTGTCTTTGTAAAGTTTGCTGGCAAGGTCGATTTCGCAGAAGGACTGCTACATAACCTCAATCTGCTTCACCGAGTTTGGACCTATCGGCCTCACGTCCATTTTCGTCTTAAGGAGGAGAGCGGTTTTACAAAATTGCCTTGACACGTGATAAAAGAAATACAAGTAGCCTATTGTTTTTGGTTCTTCTTTCTCGTAATACTCACGTTATATCAAACTGGTGCGCTGCCTGGCTTGCACGCCACAGCACTTTACAAGGCATTGTAGTATTTGAGATCGTACCCAACGCTAAAAAGATGAATAGAATTTCATCATCAGACACTAAAGCCAATGCCTTGTTGATGTAGCCATCCTACCACTCCCCCTCCCCCCTCTTGACAACTGTACCATTCTGCAGTTTAATCGACCATGCTCTGGGCCTGCCTTTTCTTTTTTCCGAGGATTTTTCTTCCTAAATTACCGAATGAGATGCCCAATTTAATTTATCTTCTCCATATCATCTAGATTAATGTCCTTCGTCCTTTAATTTTTTTAAAAATTTGTACTTCAGATTTTCTTTCGGTCAGTGATGTTTGTGACTCTTCCCGTAGCCTCTTAGCTCCTGTTTCTAACCTTTTCTTCTCTTGTACACTCAAAGTCCTTCACAATCATGGTTTAAAATGCTCCAGATAAATATCGTGATGGTTCAAATGGCTCTGAGAACTATGGGACTCAACTGCTGTGGTCATAAGTCCCCTAGAACTTAGAACTACTTAAACCTAACTAACCTAAGGACATCACACACATCCATGCCCGAGGCAGGATTCGAACCTGCGACCGTAGCAGTCGCACGGTTCCGGACTGCGCGCCTAGAACCATAAATATCTTGATGAATATACTTTTTTGTTTCTCAATTAAATTGATTGTCTATTAATAACTTGTGCATTGTATTGCGTGTGTATTGAACCGGGGACCTAGAAACGACGGAGAGGCTTCGTCCTGCCATAGCCCTCAGTTGTTCACAACCCCACTACAGGCCACAGCAGTCCAACTCCATCACCGCTCCACACCGAACCCAGGGTCAGCCACTAGTGGACCCCCCCGGGAACGTCTCACACCGGACGAGTGTAACCCCAATGTTATCGTCGTAGAGTAATTACGGTGTACGCGTACGTGGAGACAGTGTTTGCGCAGCAATCGCCGATATAGCGTAACTGAGGCGGAATAAGGGGAAACAGACCGCATACACTGAGGCAGATGGAAAACCTCCTTAAAAACCATCCACGGGCTGCCCGGCACACCGGACCTCGACACTAATCTGCCGGTCGCATTCGTGCCTGGGACCGGCAATCCTTCCCGCTCGGGAAGCAGTGCATTAGACAGCGCGAATTAATAGCTTACTGGTGTTTCTAAATGCTTGTTTACTCATTCCAGTTCTTTCAGTATCCATTACACCTCTATGCTACGTCCAGCGAGGTCTAGGTGACCAACTTACAGAATGAAAATTCTGAAACATTTACTAATTGAAAAAATACATTCGATAAAATGAAATAATTTTTCAAAATGAAGTTTATCTAATAATTATTTTCATTTAATTTTAATATGACAGTATGCCAATTTACGCTATTTATAACACTTAAAACACTTGATAATGGCACTTTGAAGCCGAAATCATCATTGTGTAAGTGTAAATGTAACACAGTAAATAAACAACAGTCCAATGGCGGTACTGACTTAAAAAAAAGTTTATCTGGCCAAAAGTCACCCCAAAAATTTTACCGTTGAAAAAAGAACTCATTAATAAACTATTTTAAGAATTAACTGATAAGCTGATTTTTGAAAGTGGTAAAATTATTTTAGAATCTCCCACAATTTGACAATTAAAGAAAATACAGTTACTTAATCAAATACGTTTAAGAAACCTCGTTCAGCAGTCCATGGGAAGCAATATAGAATTTCTACAACCATGGTAGTGCAAAAAATGATGCTGACTCCATAAGGCGAAAACAACAGATCAGACAACAACTCTACTCATCTGAAAGAGAACAAGTATTAGCCTTCATCAAACAAATATTATAGTCACAACCGCAGCAATTTGGACCTATGCCTATTACATTCCTTCTGAGCACTCCACGACGTTAGCCACAAGAAAGCACCAATAGCATTTTAACAAAAACCACTAAGTTCCTCAGAACTGTCATTATGGACAACAGGTATGCAGAAACTCAGACTGGGCAGTTTAAAACTTTACTAACGTAGAGAACTAAATAATTTCAAATTATCCCCCATGAAGAGAGTGAAGAACGGAATTCCGCTTATCTTCTCAAGTATCTCGGCAACACAGTAAAAATAATCACAGTATTCAAAACAATTACAAAACAGTTCTTAACATACAATCATCAGAGAATAAACTTATGTAGGTTAATGGCTTCTTAGACATGATGACTTTTACATGAATGCTAACTACACACGGTGACGAGGTGTTCGTAAATAGAAGCCCCAATGTCTAATTATATTAGTGACCACCAGTGTCAAAACAGGGCACCCCCTGCGAATTCTGTATCAATTACTTGTTTAACTGAGCGGTAGCGTGAGATTAGTGTTTAACGTCCTGTCGACAACGAGGTCATTAGAGACGGAGCACAAGCTCAGGTTAGGAAAGGATGGGGAAGGAAATCGGCCGTGCCCTTTGAAAGGAACCATCCCGGCAATTGCCTGAAACGATTTAGAGAAAACCTAAATCAGGATGGCCGGAAACGGGTTTGAACCGTCGTCCTCTAGAATGCGAGTCCAGTGTGCTAACCACTGCACTGAAAGGCAGAATTCGCCAAGCAAGTTCAAATGCACTTACTGAAGTCACGAACTGGGGAAGACAGCACTTGAGCACAATTTAGCTAAGTTAAGCGCTTTAAGTATCAACGGAAACCTACCGATAAATTTAATGTTCCTTCTAATGCCGTGGCTCCATAAGTGAACAGCTGTCCTCCTGGAACTTTAGGTGTGCCGATGTAATACACCACGGATTGGAAGTTAATTCCACTTCACTCAATACTGGCCGGTAATGCCGACTCTGATAACAACGCCGCTCCACTACGAAATCCCGGTGCCTTGTACGGGGCCAAGCACAAACATAAAACACTTGCTATTGCCGCCCCTCCTAACCCAGGACAACATTACAAGTACTTGCGGAAACGTGCTGCTCTCCGGCTCACAAAATACTGCCCTCTCACCGTACGCTCGCGGCACCACGGCCGCGAGCCGAGAATTTCCATCTAACTTGTAAGTCGAATGTGCCTACAAACGACAAACCAGTATACTTCTATTACTATCCATTTTCTACTTGGCAAGTAGCAAAAGTCTTTTACTTGGATAAGCATTTATATCTTCTCAAATTTTTGTCATTACTTGCCCGTTACATTCACTTATCAATATTATTTTAGTCTTTCTTTTTTTGTTTATATACGTTTGTGGTTATCCAAGATCCCAGTAAAATTTTTGACGTCGAGTTCATGTCCCTTTCAGAATCTGCTAACATTACTGTATCATCAGCAAATAGAATACTTTATTTGCCATTAATTTTAATTCCTTCGGTGCAACTTTCCGTTGCTTGCATTGCACTTTCTGCAAAAAAAAAAAAAAAAAAAAAAAAAAAAAAAAAAAAATTAAATAAGTAAGGAGAGAGACGACAGCATTGTCGGATACCTACTCTTAATCTAGCCTCTTCCTTACTGCCACCGAGATATATTTCCGTATTATTTTGTATAGATTGAAGATCAGTCTCTTATCCCTCCCAGCTATTCCAGTTTTACTGAGTTTTCCAAACAGTACCTTTTTTCCAGTCCACTCTGCCGTAAGTCTCAATGATTGGAGTGGCAATCATTAAAACAAAGGCGTTTTTCGTTCCGACGGGATCTTCTCGTGAAATTTCAATCACCTGATTTCTCCTCCGACTGCGAAAACATTCTGTTGGCACCCACCTGCATAGGGAGAAATGATCACGACAAAACAAGAGAAATCAGGGCTCGCACAGAAAAATTTAAGTGCTCGTTTTTCCCGCGTGCCGTTGGAGGAATGGTAGAGAGACAGCTTGATGGTGGTTCATTGAACCCTCTGCCAGGCACTTTATTGTAAATAGCAGAGTAATCACGTAGATGTATATGTGTAGATGAAGTCTTATCGAGGTCAATGAGAGCGCCATACATCGTCTCAGTCATCTCAATTGTTCTTCGTAAGATCGCTTGAAGAACCATCATAGATTCCCCGGTTCCTTTTTCTTACCTAAATCCAAAATTATCTTCTTGTAAATGCTGGCTAACTTTAGCTCTTAGTCAATCCTAACAATATTGTGTAGAACTTTTGAAACATTGCTTAGGAGTTCCAAGGAACTATAGTTTGAATAGTTACCGGCATTTCCTTTCTTAGGAATAGCAAATATTTTAATAGGAGTTCGTTGGTACTGTCCCATTCTCATAGCATACACACGTTAATTTTTACAGCTGTTCTTTCGCATTACTTCCAGCACTCTTTATTAAATTACCAGGGGTATTATCTGTTACAATACCTTTGTTGTTGCTCTAGTTGTTTAAAGCACTATAGATGTCTGACCTTGCAACTGATGGTCCTATGAATTTCTTTTCCAGTTCTTCCTTTGTTGTCATGTTATACGAATCATCTCTGACATATTCTCCTTCAGGTATTTTCCAATGCGCTCTTTCGTTTTATCTTATTTCCGGTTCAAGTAGAAAATACGTTTTTGATCTTTAAGTATTTTGCTGTGACATTTCATCCGTAGCGAGTTACAAATTAAAAGAGAGTTTGCATTTTTTTTTTTTTTTGTACAATTGAAGTTCATAACATTAATCAGTACAAAGTATTAGTTTTATGGCACAAACGGTTGCGTTTCAGTTTTTTTTATTACAAACTAATGCGTCGAAAACGGTGCCTAATACTTTTCCGGTGTTGAATTCTGTGACTACTACATTGAAAGTAACACCTTTCACCGTGAATCCATTAAACTGAGAAGGTGGTTAGTCTTGTTTCTAGCTCAAATTTTCTGATATGCAATTATACGTGAGATAAATTACAGCGCCGGTCTCGTCACTAGACACAGAAGGAAGCAACCACTCTATATTCTAATGAAGAGCACCCAGAGCAAAGTAAACTGACCCCTGCTTTAATGAACACAGCGGGAGGTCCCAGTGTTGACAACCTGTAACGAAATCCTTGTTAACAAAATGAACCTCCGAAATGGCTAAGCGTGTTAAACTCACAATTTCTCAATAAAAGTTGAGCAGATCGGCCGGGTAGTAGCACGAACAGCCTTGAAAGTTTGAAGACCCTACTGTAAATTGGTTCCAAAGCGTTTGTTGCGTGTATCTTGGTTGAATTTTACCTTCCGCCTTAGATATTACGAATGAGATTTTCAATTTTCGAGCCGGCCGGAGTATCCGAGCGGTTCTAGGTGCTACAGTCTCGAACCGCGCGACCGCTGCGGTCGCAGGTTCGAATCCTGCTTCGGGCGTGGATGTTTGTGATGTCCTTAGGTTAGTTAGGTTTAAGTAGTTCTAAGTTCTAGGGGATTGATGACCTCAGATTTAAAGTCCCATAGTGCTCAGAGCCATTTGAACCATTTTTCAATTTTCACCAGTCATGGTTGTCTTTGTTACTTGTGTCCCGACAACATTATCGATGTCAGTCTAATTGTGAGGTTCATCAAGGAAAAACGTACAGTAGCTTCTTATGTCTTCATGAGTACGCAGTCACTTGTTAAGAGAACTTTCATCTTCACGACATAATCTTATTAATTTACATGAAATGCAAAGGGCAAGTTGGTGTACAGATATACATGCGTACCCCCCCCCCCCCCGGTCCCCCCCCCCCCAATATTGTGTGCGTGCGCGCTAGTTACACATGTATTGAAGAGATTTCACTGAAAGTGAAAACCCGCTCCATATCTAGAACTATTGCGAGTAGTCCAGGCGAAAATTTCAAAACGTTAAACTGGATTAAACGAAGGAGTATGTGTTGATGGAATATAGTGAAGCGAGGCCATTTAGACTTCCTAAGGAGTGGTTGTCTTGTTCACATGATACTTTAATAAGACTTATAATCGGTTTCGGTTTCGCAGGAATCATCAGATATAAAAATGACAAAATACAAAGAAAAAGTAAACCAATAGATTTATAAAATAAGAAAACAAACATTAAATGTGCGAATTAAATTTGTTCATTTTAATCACATGTTTAATGTCAATTTTCTTGTATTCTCAGCCTGTTTGTACAGGGTGACAATAATTGAACTATATGAAAAAAGATAACTACGGCATGCACATACTTAATTCAACACGTTAACGTCACTACAGATTTTCCGCTTTAGGTTATGACATGTTAAATATGCCGGCCATCATCGGCGATGATCTGGCGCAGTCGAATAGCAGAATTCTGCATGACCCGCAGAAATGTCGGAACATCGATGCTGTCGATGACCTCCTGAATAGCTGTTTTCAGCCCAGCAATGGTTTTGTGTTATTGCTGTACACCTTGTGTTTAATATACAGGGTGTTTCAAAAATGACCGTTATATTTGAAACGGCAATAAAAACTAAACGAGCAGCGATAGAAATACACCGTTTGTTGCAATATGCTTGGGACAACAGTACATTTTCAGGCAGACAAACTTTCGAAATTACAGTAGTTACAATTTTCAACAACAGATGGCGCTGCGGTCTGGGAAACTCTATAGTACGATATTTTCCACATATCCACCACGCGTAGCAATAATATGGCGTAGTCTCTGAATGAAATTACCCGAAACCTTTGACAACGTGCCTGGCGGAATGGCTTCACATGTAGATGAGATGTACTGCTTCAGCTGTTCAATTGTTTCTGGATTCTGGCGGTACACCTGATCTTTCAAGTGTCCCCACAGAAAGAAGTCACAAGGGTTCATGTCTGGCGAATAGGGAGGCCAATCCACGCCGCCTCCTTTATGTTTCGGATAGCCCAAAGCAATCACACGATCATCGAAATATTCATTCAGGAAATTAAAGACGTCGGCCGTGCGATGTGGCCGGGCACCATCGTGCATAAACCACGAGGTGTTCGTAGTGTCGTCTAAGGCAGTTTGTACCGCCACAAATTCACGAAGAATGTCCAATAGCGTGATGCAGTAATCGTTTCGGATCTGAAAAATGGGCCAATGATTCCTTTGGAAGAAATTGCGGCCCAGACCAGTACTTTTTGAGGATGCAGGGACGATGGGACTGCAACACGGTGCTTTTCGGTTCCCCATATGCGCCAGTTCTGTTTATTGACGAAGCCGTCCAGGTAAAAATAAGCTTCGTCAGTAAACCAAATGCTGCCCACATGCATATCGCCGTCATCAATCCTGTGCACTATATCGTTAGCGAATGTCTCTCGTGCAGCAATGGTAGCGGCGCTGAGGGGTTGCCGCGTTTGAATTTTGTATGGATAGAGGTGTAAACTCTGGCGCATGAGACGATATGTGGGCGTTGGCGTCATTTGGACCGCAGCTGCAACACGGCGAACGGAAACCCGAGGCCGCTGTTGGATCACCTGCTGCACTAGCTGCGCGTTGCCCTCTGTGGTTGCCGTACGCAGTCGCCCTACCTTTCCAGCACGTTCATCCGTCACGTTCCCAGTCCGTTGAAATTTTTCAAACAGATCCTTTATTGTATCGCATTTCGGTCCTTTGGTTACATTAAACCTCCTATAAAATAAATAAAATAAATAAAAAATATATTGTTATTTAAATATTAATTATTCTATCTGTATGATGGTGATTGTGATTGCAATTGTATTTGCTTATCTGGAACGTGGACGTTTAATTATTCGGTATCAGACGCTTGACAATGGCTTTTTCGTAAAGGCAATGTTACTCGTAGGTGACCGTGAAATAAAACTGAATAATCGGACTTTGTAATTAAATCGTTTCCAAAGACTGCTGCGGTAGGTGCGGACTCATAATCTAAATCTCAATATTACAATAATTTGCCAGCCATGCCAATACGTCGTACAGAGGTGATTGTCTACTAAACATAAAAAAGTTACACAGTTAGTTAAATCAGATATATTCAATGAATAAGCCTACAGTTCATAATCCTACTTACTTTTATAAATATAAATTCTTTACAGAATCGAGTGCCTAGTGTGGTTGCAACTCGCAGTATTCTTCTATAACATGAAATATGGCGGTGTGCCAGACAATAAAATAAAATACGTGCTTCTTGCACCACTTCTACCAGAGCTCTCTCCTTTTTTAATCAAACATAAGAGTAACGTAATTGTACTTTTGTTTTATCAGCGACACAGCGCTGCAGTTGTGTGCCATAGGCTTTATTTATTTGTCACTGATCATTTATTTAATTAGTATTTCGCGTTTCCGCGGAAACTCACACTCGGCATGCAAATGTGCCTTTATATTGCCCCCTGAATTGCGAGGCGAAAGGACACACCTGCAGGCGAGCAATTCACCTAAAGGCACAAGAAAATCTAAATTATCTACAACTATTTACATGACTTACATTACACATTACACACATTATATACAAAATTTGAATGACGCGGGTGCCCCGTAAAAGTTCTTATGTTGGCAGATAGAGTGCGCGCATGCGCAGAAGCGTCTGAGTAACTGCGGCACTGCCGTTATATCGTACAGTTAGATCACGCGGCACAGTATTGCAGATCATATTGTTCGTGTGCGCGCGTTTTTCAGTCGTTGCACAAAGAAAATATTCAACCAAGATTACATATGAAGACTACATTCTATGACAGGTAACTTAAATTTACAATATTTGTTATAACACAATACAACTTAGATTGTTGAATGTTCTTAGTTACATAGTATTGTTTTGAAATACTTCAAAGAAAAATGTCCGTATTTTTCAGGTGCGTTGACCTATACACATCGTGTCGTTATTACAGTTCATATTCATCCGCTGCACAATAATTTTTTACAGGTTAGTATCGTCGTGGTAAAGTTTTTTGATCACAGTAACATCGTTGTATAACAACGTGATTAATACATAAGCGTGTCCATTTCCCATTTCCATTATAGTCGTAGTGGTGCAGTTGGTTGTGACTAAAAGCATTGCTTATTACAGATCAGACGTGACCCGTCGAGTAATTGGTCCACGTGCTTTTCGTTTTTTACATTCCGTGGAAGCTTGGTTGCAGAACCTCGGACGGCACATAGCTGGCGTCGATCCTTGGACAGTCCAGGTAAGAGTGTCCGTCACATTTCGAGAACATTTCATTCCCTGAAGTTCCAACCAAAATTCTTCCACCCGTCGTGTTGTTTTCTGGACAGGCACTTTGTGTCCATTTAATCCAGTTAACATCTTGAAGTTGGGTACTGTAGTAATGTCACTAGACGATGCACGAATTATGCACTTCACATTTTCAGTTTTTTGCTGAATATAGCTCACCTAAATGTTCGTAGTTATTAATCAAGGAAATCGTTCATCGCGTTTACATAGATACGCTGCATAATGAATGGCATTAACAGTTTCTTTCACATAGGTTTCCGCGTAGTTGCAGAGTTAGTAATGTTCGTTAATGTCCGTGAACAGTGGTTCACTATGCAATGTCTTTTTGGCACTCGTTTTGTTCAAATTTTTACATAGTAACAGTTACGCTATACATCAGTTAAAAAAAATAAGTAATTATACATACACACGTCACATATTTTCTTAGGATAAACATAATATAGTTGCACATAAACATGTTTACATCATCATTACATCGCTATAGGTTATTACATTGTGTCACATTTGATTACATGAATTGCAGATATTTACATCCTCTTTAGCGGTTTTGCTGGGATATTATCGATGTTTTTTGTGATGTCATCTGAAATTAAGATAGGTTAGACACAACATTCATTACATCAGTAGGCAAGACCAGGCGTTTTCACTAATCAATAAATATTCAAAATAGTAAGAGAGAGAAAATGTTCGATTCCTCGCGTTTTGTGCGTGTGTGTAGAGTGTCTGTGTGGCCTTGACTACTGGTAGATGCTTTTCGTGTTGAGATATGTGCGTCTAATCTATTTCTCAAAGTAAAAGATCGCTTCACAGATGACGTCTGTCAGTTCGTCAGGTGTCACACCAAGTCAGTGGTACCTTCAGTAACAAATGTTCCGTGAAAAATTAATATGTCATCCACTGCTACGTAATCATAAATTTTACTTTAATATTCCGTCTTTCAGGTGGAGGCGCGCGCTGAAAGAAGAGTTCTTCTGTCTTCAATTGCGTCACTGGAACCGCTGAAATGAAAATTTCTATACTACTTATTATCTGTGTTGTAACAACAGAGTTTTTCGAGTTGCTTAGCAATATTTTGATGGGTATGACTTTGACATTATTCAGCATGAAATGCTCTAAGATCTCGGTGTGCGTATAGCCCAATAATTTTGTTAGTTCTAGGATGTTGTAACAGATACGCACCAGGATGCGGTATGTTAACAATTATATAAGGTCCTTCATATAGCAGACGCCACTTAGCGTTGCGTCGTTTGAGTGCTACAGATTTATGATGAGTACGAAGTAGTACAAGCATTCCTACCTCGAATTTTTGTTTTCTTTTTATTATGTTTCTGTGATGTTTGTTTCGTATTTGTGCGTGATGTGTCAATGTAGTCAATACTTCTTTTATTGCCGGCCGAAGTGGCCGTGCGGTTAAAGGCGCTGCAGTCTGGAACCGCAAGACCGCTACGGTCGCAGGTTCGAATCCTGCCTCGGGCGTGGATGTTTGTGATGTCCTTAGGTTAGTTAGGTTTAACTAGTTCTAAGTTCTAGGGGACTAATGACCTCAGCAGTTGAGTCCCATAGTGCTCAGAGCCATTTGTGCCAACTTCTTTTATTTTCTGTTCAGGTGTGATTTCCTTGTCTGACAACTTAGGTAATGGTTCTATCCACTGATCGTTCTGTTTGCAATTGAACATGATCTCGTTAGGTGTGTAATTCGTATCGTAAATATTTAAGTTATTGTGTACGTCTTCGAAAAGACTTAGGTAGGACACCCAATTAGTATGTTTTGATGAAATATAGGTCCTCATGAAACGGTTTAATTCTCGGAAAAGTCTCTCAGTCGCGTTACATTGTGGACTAAACCTCGAAATAAATATACTTTTAATGTTATTGTCCTTCAAGAAATTTCTCCATTTGTACCCAGAGTAGTATGCTGCATTATCTGATAGAATTGCTTTAGGTTTTCCCACGTGCGTCAGGTAATCACTTGAGAATCTTCGTATTATAGCATTTGCAGTGGCGGATTTTAAAGCATAAAGTTTTACATGTTTAGAAAATATATCGTAAAAAGCTAAGATATATTTGACGCCTCCAGAGCTTGCTGGATGCGGTCCACTGATGTCAGTACACAGAATTTCCAGGGGTTTACTAGGTAAAATAGAATGTAAATCTGTTTTTGTGGATAAATTCTGAGGTTTTGACTTTTGACATATGACACATGTTTTCAGTTCCCTGTAAATTTTTCTTCTCATATTGCTAAAATAACAGTATGTACTGAGCTTCGCTAAACACTTTTTTGTCCCATAATGACCCCAAACTAAGTGTGTGTGCCAAATTAAATTACGTTCAGACTCTTTGGGAATGCATACACACCAGTTAGTAGCATTTGGATGTCGTCGATAAAATAGCACATCATTGTGTAACTTGTAATACTTAGTCAAAGGATGATTGTGTTTTTCTACCAGTAATGTTATTATCTTATACCAGTGAGGATCAGATTTTTGTAATTCAGCCATGTTTCTGCACATATCAATATAATATTGGTGATACTGCTTGTCTTGCATTAAGAGAATCCTGTAGTCATTTATATTTTCTAAGTCACTGTTGGTATCATTCATACCTTGTGGAAGTCTAGACAAAGTGTCTGCAATGGTGTTGTCCTTACCTCTTATGTACTTAATTTCAAAAGAGTAGTTCTGAAGTGTAACTGCCCATCGTGATAGTCTAGGATGTACAAGTTTACAAGTTAACAAAAATGTCAGGGCCTGGTGATCGGTGTAAATTACTGTATGTTTTCCAAATAAATAATAATTGAATTTCTTGAATGCCCATACTATGGAAAGTGTTTCTAACTCAGTAGTGGAGTATGTACGCTCACATTCAGTTAGAGTGCGACTCGCAAACCCAATAATTCTTATCTGTTCCTCCTCTTTATTCTTTACAACTTGAAATAAGCAACAGCCCAAGCCAGTACGTGAAGCGTCACAAGTCATACAAAAATCTAAATTGAAATCTGGATGGCTCAATATGTTAGCACCCACTAAAGCATGTTTAATTGTATTAAAGTCATTCTGGCACTGTTCCGACCAGATCCAAACTTGATTCTTTCTGAGTAGATTTAGCAGATGTTTACTGTTCAAAAGTGGTTGTGGCAAAAAACGTCTGAAAAATGAACATAGCCCAAGGAATGATTTTAACTGCTTTTTAGTTCGAGGGCTAGGAAAGTTTCTGATAGCATCTAATTTACTGGGATCCGGACGTATGCCCTGTGAATTAATGATATGTCCTAAATACTTTATCTCACTGCAACCAAACTTTGATTTTCTTAGGTTGGCTGTGACTGCAGCTTGTGCAAATTTTTCTAAAATTCTTTGAAGAGTGTCAACGTGTTCATTCCAAGATTGTGTAGCTATCAGTATATCATCTACATAGTGTGTGACTGTCTCAACTAAATCGTCGCCAAGCACGGTATCCAGGGCTGTAATGAATACCCCAGAGCTGACATTCAGTCCGAAGGGTAGAACACAAAACTGATAGGTTCGCCCCCCGAACATAAATGCAGTATATTTCCGAGAATCAGGAGTGATACCCACCTGCCAAAACGAATTAGCGAGATCTATTGTGGAAAAATATTTTGCATCTAGAAATTTCTGTAATTGCTCTTCTAAATTTTCAGGTTTTGTGTGAACCGGTAAAATTATTTCATTAATAGCTCGTGCGTCTAACACTAACCTAATGCTTCCATTTGATTTTTTGACAACAAGTAGAGGACTACAATAAGGTGAGGTGGATGGTTCAATGACCTTCCAGTCTAACATTTGTTTTAATTCTTGCCACACAGCAGGTCGTTGAGATAACGGTACGTTATATGTCTTATGGTAGAAGATCTTGTGAGGTTTAACTTCAATCTTGTACACATACGTGTTGATAACACCTAATCGTTTGGTAAAAACTTGTAAATATTTGGATAACACTTCCTGTAGTTTTATACGTTCATGTACACTGAGAGCTGTAGCTTCATTTATCTTATGATCAAGCAATGTTTTCAAGTCCATTAGCTCTGTGTCAGATGAGTGTGTTTGCATGTCTTGAATGTCTTTGTCAAGTACTAACTGAACCTTGTACCCTGTACAGTGTTTGTCATGCTTTAGAGTTCTCCTGTCCAAATCAATAATAATTACACTGCCTTTATCATTTAAAATACATTTACCTTTGGAGAAGTCTATAATGCAGTCCTTCTCGCTCATAATATCTATTCCTAATATGCAATTTGTCACAAGGTTTTGTACAACCAGGAATGACCATTGTACGGTTCCATTACCTATTTTAACGTTTACAAAAACTTGCTTCGTAACCCTACATGACTTATTACCTAGTGCAGTAGTTATTTTACAGTTTTGGGCAGGAAACTCAGGCACAGGTTCCAATTCACACACCTTTTTATAGAAATTAAAAGACAAAACGCTCACAGCTGCACCTGTATCTAGGATAATAGTAGTTGGAATCCCACCTACTACACCAGTAGTAGATGCTAAAACAATTTCATTTGTGTTTAAACGACATTGTGTACTGTCTTGTAAAAGTTCATCTGATATATTGTTATTGTGGTTGTATCTTATAAATAAAACAGGTAGTTTTTGTTTAGAATTACTCGGCATATCATTATTCTGTTGTTCAAGTGTGGTGTCAAATAACTGATTAACATTGAAGTCGCCCCCCAAGAATTCTTCAGCCACGACCTGGGGCAAAGTAGTGACTGTTTCTAGTTTGTTGGATTATCATTTGTACTAGGTACTGACACAGATTGAGGTTGTGCATCAGGTGTCATTTCTATTATATTCACATTCGGATATTGCCTATTATGATCTCCAAACTTTTGCGGTTGTTGTTGCTGTTGCGCATTATAACTTACCTGTCGGTCGTAAGGTATGCTCCTATTTTGTCCTGGTGGCTGCTGTGGTAAAGCAGAGTTTGAATGAAAGTACTGATCGTTACGAGTCCAACCTTGATGCTATCTTGGCTCGTAGTTATTATTATTTCTATTTCTGTTTGTGTTTTTGTTATTACCTTTGTATCCGTTGTTACCGTTGTAGTTATTACCACGGTGCCTTTTGGTGGTGGTGGTTGTTGGGATGTTTAAGGGGGACTAAACAGCGAAGGTCATCAGTCCCCCATTCCAAAATCAGGCGAGCCGAAAATCTATGGAGCAGATAAAAACCACAGGGGGGAGGAGACGTCCCCCCAGGCGCTAAAAGAACACAAATGCAGCAACAAACACTACAGACCAGAACAGGACAGAGGAACACCAGACAGACAGAAACAGGAGAAAGGACGATGGCCGGAGACTGGTTGACTGACCATGAGAAAAAAAAAAGAGGAAAGAGTCAACCATCTGACGGCACACCAGAACAGCAACAGACACAAGGACAAAAGACACAGAAAGGGAAAGGCGCAGGACCTCCCTAAATCGAACCATAAAAACGACTACTATGGATAAAATGTAAAACATTGTCAGCCATGGAGGCATCGTCGGATAAAACCAAAGCCAAAGTGCCCGGGAGATTAAAAGATTGCCGGAGTGTGCGCAGTCGAGGACACTCCAGCAAAATGTGGCCGACCGTCAGCCGGGACCCACACCGACACAAGGGGGGATCCTCCTGACGCAACAGATGGCCGTGCGTCAGGTATGTATGGCCGATGCGGAGCCGACACAGGACTACCGAGTCCCTGCGAGAAGCCCGCAGGGAGGAACGCCACACATCGGTCGTCCCCTTGACAGCCCGCAGTTTATTCGGGGCTGTCATGCCACGCCACTCAGCAGCCCACATCTCAATCAGCTTACGGCGCAACACCATCTGCTGGTCGCGAGCCGTAAGGCCGACCTCCAAAGCCGGGGCGTCGATCGCCCCTTTGGCCAGCCTGTCTACACGTTCGTTCCCTGGGATGCCAACATGACCGGGCGTCCAAACTAGGACCACCGAACGACCAGAACGGGCAATGGCGGAAACAGTCTCCTGAATGGAGGACACCAGAGGAGAGGAGGGATAGCAGCGGTCGATGGCCTGAAGGCTGCTCAGGGAGTCACTGCAGATCACGACGGACCTACCTGAGCAGAAGCGCATATGGTCAAGAGCGCGCAATATGGCCACCAGCTCTGCAGTAAAAATACTGCAGCCAGCCGGCAAGGAGCGCTGCTCAACATGAGCAGCATGAGCAAAAGAGTAGGCAGTGCGACCATCAACCAGGGAACCATCAGTGTAGACAGTCTCACAGTCCGAAAATGAGGCGAGGAGAGCAAGAAAACGGCGACGGAGGGCCACAGGCGGAACCGAGTCCTTGGGTCCCTGTGCCTAGTCCAGACGGACGGACGGCCGGGACAAACACCAGGGAGGTGTAGGTGCACGGACCCGGAAGGGAGGCGGAAGAGGGAATGAACCCAATTCCGACAGCAGGGACTGAACGCGGACAGCGACGGAAAGCCCAGACCTAGGTCGCCGTTCGGGCAGATGGAGGACCATAGCAGGGAAAAGCAGGCGACGATTGGGATGATCTGGCGAGCAATGAACGTGGACAGCATAGTCGACGAGCAGACGATGGCGGCGAATCCGCAGCGGGGGAACCCCGGCCTCCACCAGTAGACTATCCACGGGGCTGGTGCGAAAAGCGCCAGTGGCAAGCCTAACCCCACAGTGGTGTATGGGGTCTAACAACTTCAACACTGAGGGGGACGCAGACCCATAGGCCAGGCTCCCATAATCAAGCCGGGACTGCACAAGGGCTCGGTACAACCGCAGCAGCGTGCAGCGATCTGCACCTCAAGACGTGTGGCTAAGGCAGCGGAGGGCGTTGAGGTGCCGCCAGCATTTTTGCTTCAGCTGAGTAACATGAGGAACCCATGTGAGCCGGGCATCAAACACGAGTCCCAAGAAGCGGCAAGTGTCCACCACTTCAAGCAGGTGGCCGTCGAGGTAAAGTGCAGGATGAGGGTGGACCGTCCGACGCCTGCAGAAGTGCATTACTCGAGTCTTGGCAGCAGAGAACTGAAAGCCATGAGTCAGAGCCCATGATGCTGCCTTGCGAACGGCGACTTGCAGCCTGCGTTCGGCGACTCCCGTAGTCGTGGAGCTAAATGAGATGCAGAAGTCGTCGGCATACAAAGAAGGAGACACCGACGACCCCACTGCTGCTGCCAGACCATTAATGGCCACTAAAAATAAGGAGACGCTCAACACCGAGCCCTGCGGGACCCCATTTTCCTGTATATAAGAGGAACTAGAGGTGGCACCGACTTGCACCCGGAAAGAGCGGCGCAATAAAAAGTTTTGAAGAAAAGCCGGGAGCCGACCACGAAGACCCCACCCATGCAACGTGGCGAGGATGTGATGCCTCCATGTGGTGTCATACGCCTTCCGCAGATCGAAAAATACAGCAACGAGATGCTGACGTCGGGCAAAAGCTGTACGGACAGCAGATTCCAGCCGCACCAAATTGTCCACTGCAGACCGGCCCCGACGGAAGCCACCCTGGGATGGAGCGAGGAGACCGCGCGACTCAAGGACCCAACACAAACGCCGCCCCACCATACGTTCGAGCAATTTGCACAAAACGTTGGTGAGGGTAATGGGACGATAGCTGTCCACCGCCAGTGGGTCCGCACCAGGCTTCAAGATGGGGACAATAACACCCTCTCGCCATTGCGACGGGAACACGCCTTCGCTCCAAATGCGATTAAATATCGCGAGAAGGTGTCTCTGGCAGTCCCTGGAGAGATGCTTCAGCATCTGCGCGTGGATGCAGTCTGGGCCTGGTGCCGTATCAGGGCAATCGGCGAGGGCAGCAAGGAATTCCCTCTCGCTGAAAGGAGCATTGTATGTTTCAGAACGACGCATGTGGAATGAGAATGGCGTCCGCTCGGCTCGCTCCTTTAGAGAGCGAAAGGCGGGGGGATAGGAGGCAGACACAGAGCTCTGAGCAAAGTGCGCGGCAAGCCGTTCAGCAATGGCGGCAGCGTCCGTGCAGACAGCGCCGTCCAAGGAGAGCCCAGGGACACCCATAGGGGTCTGGTATCCATAAATCCGCCAGATCCGGGACCACACGAGTGAGGGGGAGACATGGGAGCCCAAGGATGAGACATACCTCTCCCAGCACTCCTGCTTACGCCGTGCAATAAGACGACGGGCCAGGGCACGGAGCCTCTTAAAGGCGATGAGGGTCTCGAGAGACGGGTGCCGCCTATGCCGCTGGAGAGCCCGCCGACGGTCGCGAATAGCCTCAGCAATCTCCGGCGACCACCAGGGTACAGCCTTCCTCCGAGGGAGGCCAGAAGATCGGGGGATGGCAGCCTCGGCCGCTGAAATTATGGATGTGGTTAAAACACGGACCATCTCGTCAATGTCACCCTGTGGGGGAGACGCAAAGGCAGCAGCAGAAGTAAAAGCCGGCCAGTCTGCCCTGTGGAGAGCCCAGTGGGGCAGGCGCCCAGAAGAACGACTCTGGGGTAGTGACAAATAGATGGGAAAATGGTCACTACCGCACAGGTCAGGGTGCACCCTCCAGTGGAGGGATGGGACAAGTCTTGGGCTGCAAAGAGAGAGATCGATGGCCGAGAACGAGCCATGGGCAACACTGAAATGCGTGGGAGCACCGGTGTTCAAGAGGCTAAGGTCGAGCTGAGCCAACACATGCTCCACGGCCCGACCGCGGTCATCAGAGGCAGTCCCACCCCATAGAGGGTTGTGGGCATTGAAATCGCCCAGAAGCAGCAATGGTGGCGGGAGTTGAGCCAGCAGCGCAGCCAAGACATGGCAGGGGAGCTCCCCATCCGGAGGAATGTAAACAGAGCAAACAGTAATAGCCGGCGAGAGCTCAACCCTGGCAGCAACTGCCTCTAAAGGCGTCTGAAGGGGTACTGGCGAGCTACAGACAGAGTGGTGAACAAAGAGGCAAACCCCACCTGACGCTCGTTGACAGGCAGCACGGTTCTTATAGTATCCCCGATAACCGCGAAGGGCGGGGGTCCGCCGTGCAGGAAACCAAGTTTCCTGCAGAGCAATGCAGAGAACAGGGGAATCACTCACAAGCATCCGGAGCTCTGGCAGGTGGCGGAAATAACCGCCGCAGTTCCATTGGAGAATGGAAGCAGGAAGGGACTGGGAGGGCGTGAATGCGACTAAGAGGCAGACAGCGCTTCAGAGCCAACCGCCGCCACTGGGGGAGAGTCAGCTGAGTCCATAGGAGAGGCCCCCAAGGGTTCCATGAGGGCGAGATCCGCGGCAGAGGCGAGGATCTCCACCTCATCCCTGGAGCCAGGACTATGTACAGCAGGCGGTGCTGAAACCGCCGGAACGTCCTTCTTCTTAGACACATTCCGTTCCTTCTTCTCGCGTCTGCCCTTAGGGTGAGAGGGCTGGGAGAGCTTCTCTGAAGGAGCGTCGGAGGCTGACGACGACGCAGAAGCCCTACGATCAGCAGGTGGCGGAACCTTCAGCCACTGGCTGACATCTGGCTGGGAAGGAGAAGAAACGGAGGAAGGGAGAGCCCCGAGGGACCCCTTCCGCGAGAGAGGAACCGGCGGAGACAACGCCGCCGGAGAAGGAGGGGGAGGAATCGAGCCTCCCAGTTGTGGAGCAGATGTCACTCCCGAAGTAAGCTTGGGGGGAGCGACAGAAGAGGGTTTGCCCCCAACTGCTAAGGGGGCAATAGAGGAAGGCTTGCCCCCAGGCACGAGGGGGGCAGACAGAGATACGTGGCCCCGAGGGCCCACTGAAGGCGGCACAGATGAAGCGACAACCGTCGCTCGCGCGGGCGACGATAACGTGGCTGCAGCATAAGATGTTCGAAGGGAAGCAGGATACAACCTTTCATATTTCTGTTTAGCCTCTCGATAAGTAAGCCGGTCCAGGGTCTTAAATTCCATGATCTTCCGCTCCTTATGAAGAACGGGGCAATCCGGCGAGCATGGAGAGTGGTGCTCCCCACAGTTGACACATACAGGCGGAGGTGCACATGGAGAATCAGGATGAGAGGGGCGTCCGCAATCTCGACATGTAGCGCTGGATGGGCAACGGGAGGACATATGCCCAAACTTCCAGCACTGGAAGCACCGCATTGGGGGAGGGACGTATGGCTTCACGTCGCAACGGTAAACCATTACCTTGACCTTCTCGGGCAAGACATCACCCTCAAAGGCCAAGATAAAGGCACCGGTGGCCACCCTGTTTGTCTTGGGTCCTCGATGGACACGACGGACAAAATGCACACCACGCCGTTCCAAGTCGGCTCTCAGCTCGTCATCGGATTGTAACAAGAGGTCACGATGATAAATAATCCCCTGGACCATATTTAAGCTACTGTGGGGAGTGACGGTAACAGGGACGTCACCCAGCTTATCACACAAGAGCAACGCTCGTGACTGGGCCGGGGAGGACGTCTTGAGGAGGATGGACCCATTCCTCATTTTTGACAACCCTGCCACTTCCCCAAAATTGTCCTCCAGGTGTTCCACAAAAAACATAGGCTTCGTCGGAAGAAAGGAGTCACCATCAGTCCTGCTGCAGACAAGGTATTGCGGTACATAAGGCTCCCGCTTGGCACTAGATCGGCGTCCCTCCCATGGCGCAGCCAACGAGGGGAACGTCTGAGGGTCATATTACGCAGCATCGAAGTCGACTCTACCTTGCTTAGAGACGCTGGTGGCCGTGCGACCACCAGCTTGGTGTGATTTATTGCGCTTCATTGCGCCACATCCGCCCAGATGCCACCTACTCCGAACGAGGGCTCTCCCCAAGGGCGCCACCCAGCCAAAGCAACGGGTACCTGGCCGATATCCCGTTGCCCGGAGTCCCCGTGCCCCAGACAAGATGGGCACATACTCCTTGGCATGCATGGGGAGGAAACAGCTCTGGCATCTGTAGTGCGATCCCTGCGTGGTCAGGGGGCTACCACCAAGAGGGTACATGACGACCCCACCACAACGGACTGGCTACCATGCTGGATTTTAGGTGTTTAAAGGGTCCACAGTTGTCGTAGGCGCTAAGAAGAAGAGTGCGCACAAGGCGAGAAGGAGACCACCCAGAAGATGTTGGGCGTAGTCCCCCCCACACGACAATAGGTAACATGCAAGATGGTGGAGCATGATGGACCAATACAAAAACACCACGTAAGGTGTCCTTCCCCAAATGGCACGCACTGACGACGGAAATTTGGAAGAAAAAAGGAGGTCAAACCCAAGAGGGGACCATCACAGAAGGCCGAAACGTTTGAGACTCCTTTTAGTCGCCTCTTACGACAGGCAGGAATACCGCGGGCCTATTCTTACCCCCGAACCCGCAGGGGGAGGTGCCTTTTGTATGGATTGCCGCATGAAATGTTATTACTGTTGTAACTATTGTTTGTATTGGAATACGCGTGTTGATTTTGATTTCCGTACTGAGACGGCATGTGAGTTTGCTGTTTTTGTTGTACCGCGTATCCAACTGTGGGCGCGCCAGAATTGTGTTGGCAAGCCTGCATGTCTTGCGTACCACTAGTGTAAACATTGTGGCTGCTGTTTTGCCGCGCGAAGCGCTGATCTTCAAGTAACATGTCAACCGAATCTAAGGCTGTTAAAAAATAATCTGAATCGTCATCCGGGATATGTAGGAGTTTTTCTTTAATGTTGAAAGGCAATTTGGCCTTCAACGCTCGGAGTATATCACGCGTTGCGACTGGTTCGTCTAAAAAATGTCCCATGTTCAAGTATTTTTCAAAATATCTGCGTAAGTTACCATTTTTACTGTTAAAAGTTTCAGGTTCTAAAAATTTATCTTCTGAGTCGCTCCTGGACGGATTGCGACCAGAATTTGTTCAGAAAAGCACGCTCAAACTCACTGTACGTGGTACATACGTCAGCTTGACTGTATGCCCAGACAGCTGCATCGCCTTGGATGTAACCGACAATATATGAAATCTTTTTCCGGTCACTCCAAGTGCGTGGAAATGCGTTACTAAAAGATTTAAGAAAAATCACCGGATGAATGGTTCGTTTTTCTGGGATAAAAATCTGAAATTGCCTGTGTTTCATTAAGCTTTCATCTTCCTTCGCATTGTGATATGGATTTATTCCACTGTAATTACTGGTATGTTCAGCTGGCGAGTAATTACGATAATGTTGCTGTGGTTTACCATGATAATAGCTTGTGTTTGTGTTTCCACATCGTGGTATGTGTTGTAGTCGTGGTGTGTTTTGTTCTTGTGTATTTGTCGTGTGCGGAATGTGTGTATCATAGTCGAATGTATATTGGTTTCTGAACTGTACATTTTGACTGATATTTTCGTTACATTCAGACTGTAGTTGATCGGTGAATTGTCTCATGGGTGCAGTGACGGATTGTACTGCGTCACTGATCAGCTGTTTGTTATTAGTAATGTATTGCGCTACGGAGTCGTGCACAATTGTTGGTAAATTTTCACGTAAGCATCTATCAAAATGTTTGTCTTTGTTCTCAACCCAATCATGAAATTCTTTATTAATATTTTGAAAATGAGCTGTGGCATCAGATTGTAAGATGTCAGTCAGGTGTTGTTCAACATTGTCAAATTTATTCTGTACGTCAGTAATTCGTTTTTCAAGGTTGTCATGTACTGAAGGATATGTTTGAATTTGTTCAGTAAGAACTTCACACGTGACATTAAGGTTTTTTTACTTGTGTCTGTAAAAGTGCTACGTCAGTTGTAGTCT
The DNA here is from genome assembly GCF_021461385.2 of Schistocerca piceifrons. Classification (NCBI taxonomy): domain Eukaryota; kingdom Metazoa; phylum Arthropoda; class Insecta; order Orthoptera; family Acrididae; genus Schistocerca; species Schistocerca piceifrons. The sequence goes on along the minus strand of NC_060138.1, from coordinate 1,162,309,222 downwards.
TTTCTTGTCTCGTATTGAGCTGGGAAAATTTAGTACTGAGTTCGGTCATCTGTTTGGTCAGTGTGGCGTCTATAAGTTCCACACGTTTACACAAAGTGTCATTACCTATCTTGATTGCTATGAGATCAGATTTGATTTCGTCATTTTGTGTTTTTAACTGTTCATTTTGTGTCTCTAATTGTGCCTTTAAGGTTGCCATGTTTTCGGCGTTCTGTTTCCTTATGGTTGCCATATTTTCTGCGTTTTGTTTCATTAGCATTTGTAACATGTCGGCAATGTTTACCGTTTGCAAGGTCTCTGCCCCCGCCGCGTCATTAGACGTGACGTCATGCATTAACATGGGCTCTGATTGAGATTTTGAAATTTTTGTAGTGGACGGCCTATTGTCAAAATTTTCGTCAACACTTGCGTCAATGTTTGATGAATCGTCACTACCGGTTGCTGTCGTAAAGTCGTTTTCTAACACTTGTCTCACGTCCGAGTCGGATTGCGTCTGAATAGTACGTCCTTGCTGTTCCATTTTTGCGTATTGTTTTCTAGTTATTACCATGCCACACGTGATACATGTTTCAAGAAAATTTTTGACACTGATTTTAAAATAAAATGTAGTTGAGCATGAATCGCTCGTAGCAACAATGGCTGTCTGTTAATTTAAAAATATAAACTGAATTTGAGATTATTGGTAATGGCTGCTGGCCATGTTACATGATATCGTACAGAAGTCGGCCATATTGTACACTCGTGTATTGGTATTGTTGCATACGTTATTGTTTAGGGAAAAGTACTGAGAATGAAATTTATCACTGAAACTGTTATGCGGAAAAGAAACACTACAGAATTTACTGAAAAGCTAATACACTGAATTATACGTCTGGTCAAGCCTGCTAATGCAAAGATGCTGCGTCTTACCTTATTTTGCTGGAAGTTTCATTGCGTCTTCCCGCAAAATTTCAGAATTGGAAAATATCTTCAGATTTTGTTATCTCTCATACATTGACGTCCAGGTCCAGAAAGTTGATTTTTTACATGAAACAAAGAGAACAATGTAACAAATGACAAAATAACAAGTCCGACACGCAGTCGCCAATATAAAATAAATAAAATAAATAAAATAAGTAAAATATTGTTATTTAAATATTAATTATTCTATCTGTATGATGGTGATTGTGATTGCAATTGTATTTGCTTATCTGGAACGTGGACGTTTAATTATTCGGTATCAGACGCTTGACAATGGCTTTTTCGTAAAGGCAATGTTACTCGTAGTTGACCGTGAAATAAAACTGAATAATCGGACTTCGTAATTAAATCGTTTCCAAAGACTGCTGCGGTAGGTGCGGACTCATAATCTAAATCTCAATATTACAATAATTTGCCAGCCATGCCAATACGTCGTACAGAGGTGATTGTCTACTAAACATAAAAAAGTTACACAGTTAGTTAAATCAGATATATTCAATGAATAAGCCTACAGTTCATAATCCTACTTACTTTTATAAATATAAATTCTTTACAGAATCGAGTGCCTAGTGTGGTTGCAACTCGCAGTATTCTTCTATAACATGAAATATGGCGGTGTGCCAGACAATAAAATAAAATACGTGCTTCTTGCACCACTTCTACCAGAGTTCTCTCCTTTTTTAATCAAACATAAGAGTAACGTAATTGTGCTTTTGTTTTATCAGCGACACAGCGCTGCAGTTGTGTGCCATAGGCTTTATTTATTTGTCACTGATCATTTATTTAATTAGTATTTCGCGTTTCCGCGGAAACTCACGCTCGGCATGCAAATGTGCCTTTATACTCCGTTGAAAACTTCGTCTTGTTGCAACAACACTGTGTTCTAGGCGGTGGAATTCCAACACCAGAAAAATCCTCTGTTCTAAGGAATAAACCATGTTGTCTACAGCACACTTGCACGTTGTGAACAGCACACGCTTACAGCAGAAAGACGACGTACAGAATGACGCACCCACAGACTGCGTTGTCTTCTATATCGTTCACATCACCCTGTAGCTCCACGGAAAGGAGTCGCATCTGTTCAGATCCGGAGAATATGGTGGCCAATCGAGGCCCATATCAATGGCCTCTGGGTACCTCAGGGCCAGAATGCGGTCCCCAAAGTGCTCCTCCAGGACACTCTCCAGATTCGACAGGGTCGAGCTCCGTCTTGCGTGAACCATATCTTGGCGAAATCAGGGTCGCTTTGGATAACGGGGATGGAATCATCTTCCAAAAGCTTCACGTACCGTTCGATCAAGGAATATCGCACCGATTATATAGTGACTGGACATTGCACACCAAAGCGTCACCCGTGAGGGTGAAGGGACTTCTTGATGGCGAAATGCTGATTCTCAGTCCCCCAAATGCGTCAGTTTTGCTTATTGACAAATCCATCCATATGAAAGTGGGCTTCGTCGCTTCCATCATGCCCTGCAGCCGACTGTGCAGTTTAAACTTCCTAACGCAAACCATTCAGAAGGTATGGCGATGTTACTTCATATAGCTCAATAATTATCCTGTATGTAGCAGATGGCGCTTCCAATACTCTATGACAGGTAGAATAGAGTGCATTCGCATTGTTCACGTATAGAGTTGCTACGAAACCTGGTACGGTGTGGAAAAGACAGACTGCATACCCGTGCGAGACAGCATTATCAGTACCTGATTGATTGGTGCCTCACTGTCAGTCTCCATTTAGTCCGTTTGCCGAATCCTGCAGTATTCGTATCTGTTGCACATTGAGGTGTAACAATGCCCTAGTGTTGGACTGCATTGGGCCGGCCGGGGTGGCTGAGTGGTTCTAGGCGCCACAGTCTGGAACCGCGCGACCGCTACGGTCGCAGGCTCGAATCCTGCCTCCGGCAACCGGTTCATTTTCTGCGCCTGCCATTCGAGGACAAGTAATGAACTCCCTGCAACAGTTTGTGTCTTTGTGTTCCATTGGTCAGAGACTAGCAGCAGCGCATCTTGAACGGCTGAGCAGAAAGCAAGAATTGCTGATGATGGCACCTGATTGCGTTCAGGGACGAACTGCGGCTCTACACCATCCCGGATCACCATTGTCGGCGAATGTGGCGGCGATGTAGGGAGAGGTCCCATTGTTTGAATGTTTTCGAGAAGCACACAGGTATTATTCCTCGCGTCATAGAGTGGGGAGCCATCGGGTATGACTTCCGGTCACTGCTGGCAGTAATTGAGGAAACTGAGGAGACAACCATAAATCACCAACATCCTACGACCTCATTTGTTACATCTTAAGCGACGGCCATTTTTCGACGGAACACACATGGTATGTGCCTCTATGAAACGTCTGCATGATGCTGACATAGTTCTGTGGCCAGCAAGATACTCCGATCTGCCGTGTGGAATCAGCCCAGACATCAACTTAGTCGTAGTACCAATATCCAGGGTATCAAGAACCAGTTACAACAGTTGTGGGTCAGTAACTTTTGAGAGAATTTCCCATGGAAAAACAGCAGTTTGGCTAAAAGTACTTTAAAAATGTACACAAAGAATTTCGACCGAAAGAAAATTTATTTAGTTGGTAATTGATTCCTGTCAATATTTGATCATCCTCAGATCATCGTACCATGATGGTAGGCGGTGGCGGTGAATGTAGCGGATGTTGTTACTCCACGAAGTAGTTCATGTTCGTGGAGTTCAAACTCCCGCTACATTCATCGCCACCGCCTACCATCATGGTACGAGAGTCTGAGGATGGTCAAATATTGACCGAAACCAGTTACCATCGAAATAAATGTTTTCTGTGGTCGAGATTTTTTGCGTCGATTTTTAAACTTGTGGGTCAGCTTGTTCCGGGAGAGGTTGCAACAGCTTTGTGAAACCTTTCCCAGCCGAATCAGTGCATGCCTCAAGACCAAGGGGGATTCAACGTCATACTGGCAAGTGTCCTCATACTACCATGTTTTTTGATAATGTGACTTGACTTTATAATAACTGATAGAACATTACGAGCGATCTCAAACCTTGAAGTTTTATGTAGCTTCTTCCTTCCTTTTTTTGGTTGTCCGCAGCTCGTGGTCTTGCGGCAGCGTTCTCGCTTCGATTCCCGGCGGGTTCAGAGATTTTCTCTGCCTCCAGATGACTGGGTGTTGTGTGTCTTTCATCATCATTGACTTGCAAGTAGCCGAAGTGGCGTCAGCTAAAAAGGACTTGCAATTTCGGCGGCCGAACACCCCGCATGCGGTCTCCCGGCCAACAATGCCGTACGATCATTTCATTTCCTTTTTTGGTGATTCACTTTTTTGTCAGGCACTGTAGATGCCATTCGCTTGAGATATCTTGTTAGAAGTTTAATTAAACCAAGAACATACCGCCGTAACGAATCATCTATAAGCCAAATTATGAGTACCGCCCAATTCACTACAGAGGCTCGCCAGCGACTGACGGCCGACCACTGCTGCTGACTGCGACTGGAACACGGGGCATAACCCACCCACTCTTGCGACCAGAAATTCTGTTTATTTATTCTCACAAGTATGATACATTCGCGGGCACATCAGTATTATGGGAACAGTAGCCTTACAACCTGAAGAATGCGTTCGACAATATAAAATTTCGAAACAATAGGTGTAAACTAAGAGAAAGGCGGGTAATCTATACATATTTTGGGGGATGAGAAGCTTCATCCTCTAGAAATTTCTAGAATATTCCCGAACACACTACAGTATTCGAGAACATTCCAGAACGCTCTAGTGTGTTCGTGAATGTTCTCGAGCACTTTGGTGTCTTCGTTCTCGATCACTCTAGTGTGTTCGGGAATGTTTTCGAACATTCGAGAGTGTTTGAGAACATTCCAGAACATTCGAGAGTGTTCGAGAACATTCCAGAACACTCGAGAGAATTCGAAAGCGTTCCACAACATTCAACAATATTCTGGAATGTTCCACAATTTTCCGGGATGTTCTGGAATGTTCGAGAATAGTCTGGAACATTCGTACAGATTCCAGAATGTTCGGGAACATCTCAGATCATTGAGGACCGTTTCAGAACACTCTCGAATGTTGTGCCATGTTCTGGAACACTGTGGAGCATTCTAAGCCTTTTAGGTATGTTTTAGAATAGGTCACTGCCGGGGCTACCAATTGATAGGAGTATGTAAAGCAAGACCCATCGTGGTTTCGAACGTCAGTTTCTTATCGGTTATGAAGGGCGGAACCGAAAAAATAGTGCAGTGAGTTAAGTGTGAGTAGTCGAAGTGACACAGTGATAAATCGAAAACAAAGTGTGAAACATGTGTAAAGTGTTCTTCCTGTATTTGTTAATAAAAAATTGATTTGATTTACGCTTTAGGCAATGCCCAAACCTAAGGGAGGAAATCTTGCCTGTTCTAAAGCAAATCGGCGAAAATAGAAAGAACAGGGGAAAAACTAAACAGACGAAGAGCGCAAAGCACTTTTAAGTTCCCAACAAACGACAGTGAGCACCATGAGAAGCAGAGAAATCGAAGAACATCGAAATGAACGGACTGAAAACTCAAGAATTAGGACACGATCTTAGAATAAAAGACTGCGAACTGAAGCCAGCCATGAAAATACTACACTACGAGAAGCGCGGACGAGGACAAGTAGACAGTACATCCTAACAAATAAAGCATTCCACTACGGCCCGACGAAAGAATATAACAGACACAAACAGGTCGTAATCGGACAAAAGGATAACATCTGCCAGTTGTGCAACACGAAAAAAATCAATAGAGCAACACCAGGATTCTGTTGCATGAATGGAAAAATTTGATTACCACGATTTATTCCACGTACCACACAATCTCATATAAATCCCTGAGCGGAGATGGGTACTCCGGCTAATATACAGTATGTAGAAGAATCAAGAAGGAACGTAGTCTTTCGCTTCTACGTCTCAGTCGACGAAGTAATGACAGAAATACAAGAAAAGTTTAGGAGTGGGATTGAATTTTAGAGTGAAATGATATCAATGATGAATTAGCTAATTAAATTACTGCCGTCAGCGAACGTGGGGAAGATTTGAAGGACCTGTTGAATGGAATCTGGAGTCTGATTAGCTCATTCTGTTGTTTGAGAGTAAATGTAAGAAAGTCAAAGGTAAGGATGAGGTAGCAGACAAGAAATTCGCTAAAAGCAAATATCTACTCATCAGCTGTGTTATGTGTAAATGTTCTGCCTATTACTGACTTAGGAGAATGGATGTAAACCGTGTGACATATGAAAGTTAGGAGTGTGCACATGCAGACGACGTGGTTAAGACGATCACTCACGGTAAAAGGGAAAGCCGGGTTCGAGTCTCGGTGTGGCACAAATTTTGATATGTCACTAATAGATAGTACATCTATGTATAAGACAGTTGATGCCAAGGCATTCGCATTCAGTAAATTTATTATTGACTAATTTCAGATAGTTGTCAATCGCCATTAACGTCTGTCCACCCAGACAAGTAAGTAAAATATTATCATTAAACTTAATTTCAAAATTTGGGACCAAAAAGCAGACAAAAGTGAAGGAATTCCGCTATTTTAGAAGCAAAGTAGCACGCTACGAATGATTTAGGTGGAAATAAATAGCAGACTAGCAGACAATGAAGGCATTCCTAGCGAAAAGAACTTTTCTAATACCACTCATCAACCTTACATTGAAGAAGAAATGTCTGAGAATGTGCGTGCAAGCCAAACAATATTCGTCGGGGTAGCAGTTTGTATCAAGTGCATCGATTCTCTTCTGCTGGCCGCTGTGGCCGAGCAGTTCTAAGCGCTCCAGTCCGGAACCACGCTGCTGCTACGGTTCGAATCCTGCCTCGGGCATGGTTGTGTGTGATGTCCTTAGGTTAGTTATGTTTAAGTAGTTCTAAGTCTATGGAACTGATGACCTCAGATGTTAAGCCACTGGTGCTTAGAGCCATTTGAACCATTTGATTATCTTCTTTTCCTGATTTCGAACAGGAAAACAGAAAAATAAAAGAACCGATGCACTTGATACACGCCGCTACAGACGAATATTGAAAATTAGGTGCAATTATAAGATGGGAAATGAGGAGGTTATCCGCAGAAACGGAATATGTGGAGAGCACTGACAAGAAGGTGGGACAGGATGATAGGATGTGTGTTAAGACATTGCATCCGTGGCATTCGAGGGAACTGTAGAAGGTAAAAACTATAGGGGAAGACATAGATTTGAATATATTCAACGAATAATTGTGAATGTCGGGTTAAGTGCTACTGTAAGATGAAAATATTGGCACCTGAGAGGAAGTCATGGTGGATTGCTTCAGATTACTAACAGCACGGGTGAGTCAAATTAAAAATAGGTGCATGCGTGTTGGGAAGTACGAAATGAGTCAAGAAAAGATACAAATTGATCAAAAACAGCTTGGAATCCGAACCACGTGCCGTTTCTGGCGAATTTTCCCATCGCTGAGACGCTAAGGCTAGGTTAAAAGCAAATTTAGAAAATCTATGTACCGAACAAGATTCGATCCCACGACATTTCGGTTTCCAGGTCAGCGCTTAACTGCTTTTTTTTCCCTAATTGTTTCCTCTTCGTTTGTCTTCAGCAGGGGTAACCGTCCTTCAACCTGTCCCCTTTGCACACCGCGTTTGCACATTGTTGCGTTATTGGCCGTTCGAAAACTATTCACTTCGTAGACAGTCTTCTTGTTTTTTATTGTTTTGTGACCTCTCATGAACAAATTTCTAGGGAAATAACCATGCTAGCATCACAACATTGCAACCAAGAAACGGACGAGAAAAAGCTGCAATTGAGGAAGAAGTGAGACAATGTATTTACGTCACTTTGACTTCTTCAAATTAATCGCAATCAATAAGTTGACAGAATTGCGTTCTTGAAAATGGTTTTAGAACAACACGTACTAATATAATTATGAGCCAAAGCATTACGATGATCACCTTAATACAGTGCTGGCCCACTTTTAGAACGCAGTACAGCAGCGACAGTGTGTTTTATGCATTCGAAAAGCTCTGGACAGTCCGGAGGTGTGTGTTACCATATGTCCACGCACAGGTCCTTGTTACACCCCGCCAGCAACATTTCTATGCGATGGTTCCAGTTTAAGTTGTCCGTAATTGTAACCCCTAGGTAAGTAGTTCAATCTGGATATCTCTGCTCTTTACCATCATTGTTAACGGTGAATTGACACTTTCCGCACCATCTTGTCTAAATCATTTTGCAATTCGTTTGTACCTTCCAATTACTTTCACCCTTTCGTGATTGATGGGATGCAGATGTCCTACTGAAGTAATACGAAGTTTTGAGCGTTGCGACAGTAATATTTTATATCTGGGGCTGGCATGTAGGGAGATGCTTTCGGAACTTGCGAAAGATCCTACGGACCATGGGGTCGATGTGTAGAAGGCTGTGATCATATTTGGCGGTCTTCAGCCGGCGTAACCGTCCTTCAACCTGTCCCCTTTCCACACCGCGTTTGCACATTGTTGTGTTATTGGCCGTTCGAAAACTATTCACTTCTTGTTTTTTATTGTTCACGAAAAGAATTGAAGTCACCATCTTCTCCATTCCAAAAATGTCTCAAGTAAGTAACTTTGTTTTCTTATACGTCACAGACACTGTCTTGAAATGTTACTACACACCTCGTTCATTCTGCTTGTTTGTACATTATTTGCGTGTAGTGGGACGTATATGCGCCAGTAACCTTTATAAAATGTAGAAATCGTTGGTATGTGGTACGTCATAGCCACCATCAAATGTTATGTTGAAAATTGGGTGTAATGTTTGTTTTTGATTCTAAGGACAATAAATGGGTTTTGGTACTGATTTGTTATGCTTTTTTCCCATAATTTCCATCCTCATAAAATCATTATAAAATAAAAAATTTAAGATTCAAAATCGTAGGTTCGCATGAAAATATGGATCTAGTTAGGTTCTTGTGACTTGTGTGTCACACTTCATCGATTTCCAAAATCGGTCTGCTCAAAATTTTTTTGATAGTGAAAGTGTATAGCTTATCACGAAAGAAGACAGTTTTAGATCTAGACCCTCTATTTTTCAAATATACGCAAATTAAATTGTAACCATGAAAGGATTACTAGACGGTACACTACAGAATCTAGTGCTGCTCAGATTGTCTCATATATCGGATATACTCTGAAGATCCGAAGAAACTACTACATCTTCCAAATACACTGCAGAGCCCCACCGAGCACGCAAAAGTGGCGCAACACGAAGTGGTATGTCTGAAGTAGTGCTGGAGGGAACTGGCACCATGAATCCTGAGGCGCCGTCCATAAACCCCTTAGAGTATGAGGGGGTGGAGATCTCTTTTGAACACCACGCTGCAAGGTATCCCAGATATGCTCAATAATGTTCATGTCTGGGGATTTTAGTAGCCAGCGGAAGTGTTTACAATCAGACGAGTGTTCCTGGAGCCACTCTGTAACACTTCTGGACGAATGGAGTGTCGTATTGTCCTACTGGAATTGCCCTAGTCCGTCGGAATGCACAGTGGACGTGAATGGATGGAGATGATCAGACAGGATGCCTATGCATGCCTATAACAGTTTATTTGGCGCTTCAGTGTTTATGGTGAACCAAAACGCCACCGAGAAACTTACAGAGGTGGTAGTAAGGACCAAAACAAGGAAAAAAATACGTGGTACACATGAGCTTGAAATGCTTACTTTAAGAGCTATGAGCACTTGTTCAGTAGAAGGGATGCGTTTCACGGTAACGAAGATCAGCAGTGGCTCATAGCTCTTACAGTGTTCGCTTTAGAACCCCTGTTTTTTTGGATATGTTTTTCTTGTTTCGGTCTATACTACTACCTCTGAAAAGACAGGATAAAAAGATCTTCCAGTAGAAGAGATGTTTCTCATAGTAGCGACGTTGAACAACTGATCATTGCTGTTGCAGTACGCATTTTAGAGCCCATGTTAACCACACTTTTTTTACCTTGTTTTGGTCCTTACTACCACCTGTGAAAGTTTGGAGTTCTGTTCTACCCTGTGTACTCGTAGATGAAGAATAGCAGAGGCCGTGTAACATTTCCCAGTCATCACTCCAATTTCAGTAGATGGTTTCTCGTCAGTTACGACGAAATGTTGACATTACTGAGAGGAAATCACGACTGAAACTTGCTCCATAGGATGGCAATTTCATTACAAGGTGGTTGTGAGGTACAGTGTCAAAAGCCTTACGGGAAACCAGAAGCAGATTGAGGTCACCTGACGATATCATTCGTTATTTCACGTGAATAAAGACTAGTTGTGTTTTACTTGTCAATAGATCGTTTTCATCGAGGTGCTTCTCTCTGTTGGAACACAGTATACACTATGTGATCAAAAGTATCAGGACACCTGGCTGAAAAGACTTACGAGTTCGTGGCGCACTCCATCGGTAATGCAGGAATGCAATATGGTATTGGCCTACCCCTAGCCTTGATGACAGCTTCCACTCTCGCAGGCATACGTTCAATCAGGTGCTGGAAAGTTTCTCCGGGAATGGCAGCCCATTCTTCACGGAGTGCTGCACTGAGAAGAGGTACCGATGCCGGTCAGTGAGGCCAGGCACAAAGTAGGCGTTCCAAAACATCCAGAGGTTTTCTATAGGACTCAGGTCAGGACTCTGTGCAGGCAAGTCCATTATAGGGATGTTATTGTCGTGTAACCACTCCACCACAGTCCGTCCATTATGAAGAGGTGCTCAATCGTGTTGAAAGATGCAATCGCCATCACCGAATTGCTCTTCAAGAGCGGGACGCAAGAAGGTATTTAAAACATCAATGTAGGCCTGTGGTGTGATAGTGCCACGCAAAACAACAAAGAGTGCAAGCCCCCTCCATAGAAAACACGACCACACCATAACACCACCGCCTCCGAATTTTCTGTTGGCACTACACATGCTGGCAGATGAAGTTCACCGGGCATTCGCCATACCCGCATCCTGGCAGCGGATAGCCACATTGTGTACCGTGATTCGTTACTCCACACAACGTTTTTCCACTGTTCAAACGCCCAATGTTTATGCTCCTTACACCAAGCGGGGTGTGGTTTGGCCTGTACCGGCGTTATGTGTGGCTTATGAGCAGCCGCTCGACCATGAAATCCAAGTTTTGCCATCTCCCGCGTAACTATCATCGTACTTGCAGTGGATCCTGATGCAGTTGGGAATTCCTGTGTGATGGTCTGGATAGATGTCTTCCTATTACACATTACGACCCCCTTCAACTGTAGGCCTGTACGCTTCTGTGCTGTACGTGTCGCTTCACTTTTCCACTTCACTATCACATTGGAAACAGTGGACTTAGGGGCGTTTAGGAGTGTGGAAATCTCAAGCACAGACGTATGACGTAAGTGACACCCAGTCCGTGGTTTCTGCGGAGCGTACCATTCTGCTCTCTCACGATGTCTAATGACTTCTGACATCGCTGATATGGAGTACCGGCAGTAGATGGCAGCACAACGCACCTAATATGAAAAACGCATGTTTTTGGGGGTGTCTGGATGCTTTTGATCACATAGTGTATGTTCCACAATCCAACTACAAATCGATGTCAGGTTTATGAAAAAAGCGCTGAGTTCAGTAGAATCATAGTACAGCACGCCGCAGCAAATTGGCAGTAAGGCTGGCGAGACGCGCGCCTGATCGACTTCCCGTGGCAGTGAAAAGTGTCGCGGACACCCGCGCGGCTATAAATACCTGCCCTGGCAGCGGCAGCGGCTTTCTGGCCGCGCCCTTAGCCCGGCCTCGGATTTCAGCGCCGCGGAACCACAGGGTCGCGACTTCCGCTGCCACCGGCCCCGTCCATCTCACACTTACCGGAGGCAGACTTCAGCTCTGGCGTTCAGACCGGTGGTAGGAAGCACGCATCTCTTTCCTGAGCAGATTAATTGAAAGAATTAGCTACCCGTCTAGTAGCAGTTTATCGTAGCCCACAGGAATAACCACAAGTACCAAGCGACTGTAAAATACGTCAGACGTCATTCTTGTTTCCCAAAAGGGTCGTCGCATATTAATTTTGCTGTAAGTCAGGCTGGTGCTACTCCGCCTAGTAACCGTAATGGTTGGTTAAGTGTTGTGTTTGCTAGATGTGGAGGCGTGAGTGAGTCCGGTGGCCTTGAGACTTTTGCACGTAGAGATGTAATCTGTTATCGTATTTCTCATTTTAGTGAAGTTGTGGGTGGTGGCACTTCTTATTTAGTTCCTGGGCAAGCTCCGTTTATACGTATTCGTGGTCGCAGGAAGGTAGATGACGATGAGGTTATATATTTTTCGTGTGAAGGACATGGTTGTTATGAAGATGTGTCACTTGTTGGTGACTTAACTCTTTATTATCTTAAGTAAAGTGTTGACCTTGAGTAAAAAGACTACACATTGATCTTGTCCAAAGATGAGAAGCGATTCTTCTTGGTGTTTCAGCTCTCTGAAACACTCTGGGATGCTCCAAGCGACTCCCCTGCGTGTCTGGGGCTCTCTGTGAACGTATGTGTCTCCGTGAGCAGTAACTGGCCATCACAGTTAAAGACGTGCTTGGTTAAGTGACGCAACCGCTTAAAGAAGCTGTTGAGATGGTCGGATTAGTTTCTGGCGGGGTGGGGCGTCGCACAGGCCCTAGTATTACTGCGCAACTGGCAGGAAGTTGCGGTTTGATAAGGCCTGCCGCGCGGAGTGGCTCTGCGGTTTGAGGCGCCCTGTCACGGATTGCGCGGCCCCTCCCGCCGGAGGTTAGAGTCCTTCCTCGGGCACGGGTATGTGTGCGTGTGTGTGTGCGCGCGCGCGTGTGTGTGTGTGTGTGTGTGTGTGTGTGTGTGTGTGTGTGTGTGTGCCTGTGTGTTGTTCTTAGCGTAAGTTAGTTTAAGTAGTGTGTAAGTCTAGGGACCGATAACCTCACCAGTTCGGTATCTTAGGGATTCACACACAAAAGAAAGATAAGAGCTATATTGCTGACATGAATTTCTTGTACACGGTGGGCACAATAAAAGAGGCCCCTAGATAATTCAATACGCCTTAAGATGCTGTTGCTGCTGTGGTCTTCAGTCCAGAGACTGGTTTGATGCAGCTCTCCATGCTGCTCTATCCTGTGCAAGCTTCTTCATCTCCTAGTACCTACTGGAACCTACATCCTTCTAAATCTGTTTAGTGTATTCATCTCTTGGTCTCCCTCTACGATCTTTACCCTCCACGCTGTCCTCCAGTACTAAATTGGTGATCACTTCAAACCTCAGAACACGTCCTACCAACCTATCCCTTCTTCTAGTCAAGTTGTGCCACAAATTTCTCTTTTCTATTCAATACAGCCTCATTAGATATGTGATCTACCCATATAATCTTCAGCATTCTTCTGTAACAACACATTTCGAAAGATTCTATTCTCTTCTTAACCAAACTATATATCGTCCATGTTTCACTTCCATACATGGCTACACTCCATACAAATACTTTCAGAAACGACTTCCTGACACTTAAATCTATACTCGATGTTAACAAATTTCCCTTCTTCAGAAACGCTTTCCTTGCCATTGCCAGTCTACATTTTAAATCTTCTCTACTTCGACCTTCATCAGTTATTTTGCTCCACAAATAGCAAACCTCATTTACTACTTTAAATGTCTGATTTCCTAATCTAATTCCCGACTTAATTCGACCACATTCCATTATCCTCGTTTTGCTTTTGTTGATGTTCATCTTATATCCTCCTTTCAAGACACTGTCCATTTCGTTCAACTGCCCTTCCAAGTCCTTTGCTGTCTCTGACAGAATTACAATGTCATCGGCGAGCAACAGCGATTTCATCAACCAGCCGTGGTGCAACCGGTCGTCAGCCTCTTCCCGGAGCGACGTCCATTTCACCACTTCATTCGACCTTCTTCATCGTGGTCCGTACATCAGGTGGAGAAAGAGGGCCCTTCCGTAATCCTTTCAACCGGCGATACTCTCGAAGTGCAACTGCCGCATTACTGTTATTTTGATAAGCTTCACAAATAATGCCCTGCTTCTTTTGTCCAAACTCATGTTGACAAGTCAACAAGTGCAATCCGACTGGTCTGGTGTGTGAGACTATGAATCACGATGACTGATCAGGGCATCTTTTGGTCATTTCCGAAACTGGACGTGGCGCTGTGACGCATGGAAGTCATGCACCCCATACTCTGGACATTAATGCTACCAAGTACGGTAATTAGTTTCCGTGTTATAACGCGTTAAATAGGGATAGTTTAACTATAACCACCCGGTATATAAGAGGCAGTCAGATGAAAACCGGACATCCGCCACAACGATACCTTGGAATGGTTCCATTCCAAAGCAATCACCTCAAGCGAGACGCTCAATTTCTGTTCGGTAGGACGTTGCGGGCCACTGACGGACCCATAACCGTTCCCACTCTTGCAAAAATGGTTCAAATGGCTCTGAGCACTATTAGACTTAACTGCTGAGGTCATCAGTCCCCTATAACTTAGAAATACTTAAACCTAACTAACCTAAGGACATCACACACATCCATGCCCGAGGCAGGATTCGAACCTGCGAGCGTAGCGGTCGCGCTATTCCAGACTGTAGCGCCTAGAACCGCTCGGCCACTCCGGCCGGTCCCACTCTTGCACTTCCTCGTTCGATTGAAAATGACGTCCACACACTTCTTTCTTCAGATCGCCAAAGATGTGGAAATCACACGACGAAAGATCCGGGATGTATGGAAGATCTTGCTTTCCAGCCAAATCACTGAAGCGTAGCCTCGGTCCAGTTTCAGAGTAGGGGAA